>NW_018165218.1:70459-75958 GCF_001263595.1 Phalaenopsis equestris
GGTCCCGAGGGAGTAGAACGGAGGTCTACAATCCTAAGTGCAAAGGTGGAAGTAGGATAAAAGCCTATGGTTCTAATGGAGTACAATGAATGTCTATAATCCTAAGTGATAAGGTGGGAGTAGGACGGAGGCCTACTATCCCGAGGGAGTAGAATGGATGTCTACGGTCCCGAGTGGTGAGGTGGGAGTAGGACGGAGGCCTAGGGTCCCAAGGGAGTAGAAAGGAGGTCTACGGTCCCGAGTGGTAAGGTGGGAGTAGAACGGAGGCTTATAGTCCCGAGGGAGAAGAACGGAGGTCTACGATCCCATGTGCAAAGGTGGGAGTAGGATGGAGACCTACAGTTTGAAGGGAGTATAGCGGAGGTCTACCGTTTTTAGTGGTGTGGTGGGAGTAGGACGGTGGCCTACAGTCCCGAGGGAGTAGAATGGAGATCTACGATCCTGAGTGCTCAGGTGGGAGTAAGATGAAGGCTTACTGTCTCGAGGGAGTAGAATAAAGGTCTACGGTCCTGAGTGTAAAGGTGGGAGTAGGACAAAGGACTACGGTCCCGAGGGATTATAACAGTGGTCTACGATCCCAAGTATAAAGAAGCGAGTAAAATGGAGATCTACGATCCCAAGTGCAGTGGAGATTATGAAAAATTTTGTGATGTGTAGAAAATATAGAAAACTCATGGAATCTTATGTAGAATGTGAAACTTTGTGAGTGAATTGTAAATACTCGTGAAATTTGTGCAATGTGTGTTGTGGAAATTCATGTAGAGAACGCGGGATGTGAGAAAGATGCAAAATATAAGGGAAAATTGTTTAAATTTATTTTTTATGTTATTGAAATTATCAAATTCAATTTCCTTTTTATTTTTCTTTAATTTTTAATTTTGATTTTCATTCATTATTAGATTTTTTGCATCGTTCTTTGTTCGTTATAATTTAGGAACAACACGTGGTCATGCGGCTTTTCATCAATCCCACGAAAGAGACAAGTTAACAATATATGGTGGAATTCAAAATAATCTTTACTAATTGCCTTCAAACATGCAATACAACTGATCATTTGTCAAAACTATCCTAAACAAGGTGCTTAATACATTGGTGGAAACTTTACTATCAAATATCATATCCTCTCTTCATAACACAGTGCAAAAAGTAAGACGTGTCTGTTCCCTGAGGTAAGCTTGTGATCAAGCTAAAATTCAAAGCCATGCTTCAGGACAATGGTCCTTTCGTGTTTACTTAGAGGTACAACTATCTCACAGCTCATACGAGCGTAACTCTTCCAATTCTAGATCAGGCTGGAATCTGTATGGAATCTTGTTGCCATCCATACTTCACAATGTGACTAAGACTCTGTGGCGCGACACTCTAGGGATGCAATGTTTTGCTATGTCTGCTCCATTTGCGTAGACTTCCTGTGGAATTTACCGCCGCCCGCAATAACACTTTTTATGAAGTCCCAAATGTCTGCTCCATTTCCTTTTAAAATCAACACTAAACCAACTAGTAGTGGAATTTCAACTGATATTTTGAACTCTCCGAGTCCAACAATATATATCTCTTTCCCAAATAGGATGTTGCTTTTGCTCATGAAAGATACTGTACAAAATGATCTGACAAATTCGTGATGATCGAAGTGAGGAGGAATGCAATCCCCTTCCTCATAGATGTTGATGATGTAGTTGTTTGGGATGTAATCTGCTGGCAATATACTCCATCTTACCATCCTCTTGATCATTCTCTTTTTCACGGATGACATGAAATCCACCTCATCATATCTAAGAATGCACGGGGGATCCCTTGTTTGTCCTTAACGAAGTTATAATAGCATCGACACTAGATGGTGATCTTGCCTTTTCCACTCATCCATTTATGTGGTTTTGAATATGTCTTCTTCATCAATAAACCAGCATGGCCTTTGTCCCTTAAATAAAAAATGCAATCAATAATCTTTCTTTCATCACTTTCTGAGAATACTCCAGTATGTATTTCCAATCCTTTAAGATATTAACAAATTCTCCTTGGATTTCCTTATAATATTCAAACTCTTATTTCCAGACCATACTCATTATCTCTAGCTTTAATGTAGGAATCCTTTGTGGATGTGCAGACATGATTATGATAGTGAGTACTGTTGACCTCAATTTTTGAGGTCTTTTTTCCCTTCTCTAGAAGCAGACATGATTATGATAGTGAGTACTGTTGACCTCGATTTTTGAGGTCTTTTTCCCTTCTCTAGATACCCTAGGATCTAGCCTTAAGATTCCTTTATTTTGACTCTCTTAGAGGACTAGACTGGGACTCACCTCCCTTTAGAAATTCAAGCCATTTCTTCACTCTTTGTAGTTTCATATGGATGGTTTTAGATCCTCAATATTTGGTTGAGTCGATCGAAGAGCCGACATATTGAAGCTCAAATTGAGCTCCTATAGAAATTTAAAGGACGTAGGTGGACTCCGTGGCGCGTGCGATGCTTGAGTTGCCACTACGAGCGATATGTTTGACTTTGGTCGTCACTTATGTGAGGACCGATCAATAATATACTCGTTAAATGGCTTCGATCGGGTCAAAATAATTTTATTTATCGTGCCACGTGCAAATCAAAGTTAATTTGATGCGATCAACGACGAATTTGTCTGGATGATTCCAGATGATGAAATGGACTGCGCTATTGCGTCCGGGATGTCAATTTTAGCTAGGGAGGACACCCATTTTGTTAGGGCTCCGCGCACAAATGAATTTAGCATAATTTGATAATTTCTTTAAAGTAAATATATAATAAAAAAAATCTTCTTTTAAATAAAAAAAAGTTTTATTGTCCTAAATCCAAACTCTCCCTCACGCCTCTGCTCTTTGCCCTAGCCGGACCGTGGAGTCCCCTTGCCAGTTTGTAGGTCATCCCTTCCCTTTCCAAGCCCTCTTCGCTGGTAGCCCTCGTCGCTGGTAGCCTAGGCGGTAGCCCATTTTAACGAATTTTCCCGCCTAAACGAGTCCGGTAACCTGCTCGTTCTTGAATTTGAATGTTCTCTTTGCCTTTTGAGGTGTTTCTTGTCACCTCCCTTTTTTTCACCGCCGGTGAGCCCTGACAGTCTCAATGGCTATAAATACCACAGAGGAGGGGAAGAATAGGAGTGATTTTTTTTTCTTGTTCGGAGATTTTGGAGAAACACAGTGCATTTTTACTTGGAAATTTTGGGAAGAGATATAGCACGAAAATTATTTTCTTTGGAAGCGTTCTTACTTGCAATTTCTTCTCAACCTTTTGCTTTCTTGAGCTAGCAAGAAATTCAGGTTAGAGATTATTAGTTTGAGATATGGATGGTTTTAAATCTACTTTTAATGGCTTGATGCTATGGTTCCATTGTTTCTATTGCCTTATTTGAATATACTTTGGAGAAGATTTCTAGCTTGATGGAAATGTCTGGAGCCATTTATTCTTATGCTACTCTAATTCAAACATGTTTAATGACTATGTTCTTTTAATTTTTCTTTTTTATAAAATTTGATAGTTGATTCTCCCTGATCTTTTGTTATCTTCATTCAAAACGTATAGCAATTTATATTTTGGTTCTTGAGAATTTATTTGAAGCTGGATTCTTGCTCTTCTTGCTGCCTTATTCAAATGCATATATTGGAAATATTTTTGATTATGGAGAATTTATGGAGAATCAATTTGAGAATCATTTTTAAGGCTCGTCTTTTTGTTCTTCTCACTGCCTCTATTCGAATAAAGATGTTGGAAATCTGTTTTATAATTTTGATCAGTTTTGGGGGGCTGGTTTTCTATGTTTCTTGCTGTCTCTAAGTGACTATACATGTTGGAGATTTGTTTTTTGTTTTGAATATTATCTAGGGGCTGACTTCTGTCTTTCTTGTTGTCCCTATACAAATAAATATATTGGAGGCCATTCCTTAGTTTTGAGAATTAATTTAGAGTTGTGGTTTTGTTCTCTTTGCCCCTCTTTGTTTAATTATACGATGAAAATCATTTTTTTAAGATTTGAGAAGGATTTGTGAGGCTTGGTTTTGCACTCTTTGCTTCTCTTTGTTTAAATATATCATGGAAATCATTTCTTAGGGCTTGAGGAGGATTTGTGAGGCTCAGTTTTTCTCTCTTTGCTCCTCTTTGTTTAAATATATGAAGGAAATTGTTTTTGAATGATTTGAGGAGTATTTGTGGGGCTCGATTTTGTTCTCTTTGCTTCTCTTTGTTTAAATATATGATGGAAATCATTTTTTATGGCTTGAGGAGGATTTGTGAGGCTCGGTTTGGTTCTCTTTGCTCCTCTTTGTTTAAATATATGATGGAAATTATTTTGAGTGATTTGAGGAGTATTTGTGGGGCTCAGTTTTGCTCTCTTTGCTTGTCTTTGTTTAAACACATGATAGAAATCATTTTTTATGCTTTGAGTAGTCAGTGTTGGTAGCTCAGTTTTGCTTCTTGTTGTCCCTTTATTTGAGTATGAATATTAAAAATGTTTTGGTACTTTGAGTAGCTGTATGGGGACTGAGTTTTTGCTCTTTTTTCTTCCTTTGTCTAAATACATGTTAAAAACCACTTTTATTACTTGAAACACATGTGGGGGCTCGGTTTACGCCTCCTTTATTTCCCCTTATTCAAACACCTGCTGGAATTTACTTTTATGGCTTGAAAACATATACTTGGGACTTTATTTATGCCTCTTTTATTTCCCCTTATTCAAACACTTGATGGAATTTACTTTTATGGTTCAAATGCATATGTTTGAGGCTCAGTTTTTGATGTTTCTTGTTGTTTCCCTTGTTCAAATACTTATTGGAAATCATTTTTATGATTTGGGATATACATCTGAGAC
Organism: Phalaenopsis equestris; assembly: GCF_001263595.1. Classification (NCBI taxonomy): domain Eukaryota; kingdom Viridiplantae; phylum Streptophyta; class Magnoliopsida; order Asparagales; family Orchidaceae; genus Phalaenopsis; species Phalaenopsis equestris. The sequence continues at coordinate 75,289 of NW_018165218.1, forward strand.
CCAAATTTTGTCCCTTTTGCTCTCCTTCGTTCGAGAATATATTGAAAACCATCTTTTAATTGAGATTTAATTTAAAAGAAAAATGCTATATTCTTTGTTTTCACTTGGAAAATTTAATGGGATATGCAATAATCATATGCATAGTTTCACAATTTGAGCTTAAAGGTGAGATGTAGAGGCTATAGAAATGCTTAAATAAATACCTCTCTCAATTTTTTTTTTTTTGATAGATGTACAAAATCTTGTTGGATGAGCATATGAAATATTGAGGTGGCCTATTATTTCAAGACGAGGGGTAACAGGCGATGATGCAAAGAACCATTTGACAGCTTAATTCATAGCTGAAATATAAAATCAATATTCAATTAGTGTGATTCCCTTTCACCCCTAAATAGTCAATGGCTCTAAACCCTTTCAAAGTGCCTGAGAATAGTATTTAGGAAAGAATAGATACTACAAGTCCTTGCACAGATACTACACTTAGGAAAGAATAGATACTATAAATCTTTTCACAGATACTACACTTAAGAAAGAATAGATACTACAAATCTCTGCACAGATACCGCACTTAGAAAAGAACAAATACTACAGGTTTTACACAGATAGTACACTTCAATGAGTTTAGATACTATATGTCACTGTCAGCACTATTTTTGGTGTGGGGTTTGCC
>NW_018165219.1:0-1157 GCF_001263595.1 Phalaenopsis equestris
GGGAGTCATTTAAGAAAACTCTCGATTAAGATCAGGTGGTTTTGTTTTCAAGATTTCAAAGCTTAGGTTTTCACGGTTGGACATAGAAAAATCAAATGGGAATGACTCAAAATAGGAACAATTATTTAAGGAATTCAAAGAGAATAAAAATATGAGATATCACAGATCCAGGAGAAACCCCAGAGATGTCCCAACTATCCTAATGTTTGGTTTTATGTCTTTGAAGTGATATAATTTGATATTTCAATTCTGCAAATTATTTAGGACTTAGGACTTATGTTTGCACAATATAGGACTGTGCAAATAGCCTAAAAAGATAGAAGGATTTACACTGTACCGCACGGTAACCTCGGAATCCTAAAGCGTTAGGACTTATGGTTGTTATTTAAACTAAAGAAGGTGATAGGTGATGTGAATGTGTTTTGCTGCTGCAGATTCATCTTGAAGTTGTTCCTCGTCGTGCTGCCCACGATATTCGCTCCAAGCTCCTTGCCGTGACGAGTTTAAGTTTTTTAGGGTGTCCAGTTACGATGTCAAATCAAACGACCATATAGTTATAGTCTTCTAAATGTCCTATATAAAAGAAGGCATGCTTAAAGCTATATAATATAAAATATGCAGTACAGGACAAACAGTAGGGTGCATGTAGAACAATAGCAGGTAAAAACAAGGATAGTATAACATGTATATAAAGAACAATAGCAAGTAGAAAACTGGAATAATATATCATGCTGTATAGGAAGAACAGTAACAGGTAGAAACAGGAATAATATATCGTGCTGTATAACAAGAACAGTAGCATGTAAAAAAAAAGGAATAATATAACATGCTATACAGGAAGAACATTAGCAGACAGAAACATAAATAGTATAACATGCTTTATAGAAAGAACAGTGGCAGGTAGAAACAGGAAAAATGAAGCGCTGTAAAATGTAAAGCAAACCTGTACGCCCGTGGGATCTGCTGTTCCTTAAGTATAGCAAGTCTAAATGCATCACAAAAAGCGAAGTCTGATGAAACGTCGTCCAGAAAATCCGAAAAAAGTGTAACAACTCATGACGGAAAACTCGAGAAAATCAACGAGAAAAGACTCAAGTAAAAGAAAAGAAAAAGAATCCACAAAAATCTTGGAGAAATCCTGAAAGAAAGGAAAAGTA
>NW_018165219.1:1519-1833 GCF_001263595.1 Phalaenopsis equestris
ATTTTCGTTGTCCACGAGCTGATTACATTGTCGGGCGTGGGACTGCCAACAACCTGAGGAGGTTCGAGCTAACTCCTGCTAGACTTGTGCCGGTGAAGGATATCATTATCCTATTTTTCATCAAATCTATGGATCTTAATGTTATAGGATATGACATCTTTCTGCTCTATCTTCGGTGTGTCTTTATCATCACCACCGTACGCCCCAAAACGACTACTTGTGACCTTGCTTGATGGTTTCACGTATAGCAAAAGGCTATACGTTGACACTTATGCATCGGACATAAGCATCAAAAAGAACGAACCAAGAAGCAA
>NW_018165219.1:2352-3003 GCF_001263595.1 Phalaenopsis equestris
AAAAAAATCAGCCCAAACACAAGGGAGGTTCACGGCAAAGGCAACCCGAATCAATTATATAAAAGTTTTGATATACGTAAGAGAGTGAATGTACAAGTATTTGAAAATCTACACATGTAATTGGATTCAAGATCTTCCAGCCTATACCATGAGCACATTCAAATGGTCTTTACAATTTATTATCACATATGTAAAGTCATAAGAGATCTTTGGCATATATGTAAGTGCTGCAATATTCTCTAGGTCAGGTGGTATGCATGTAAAGAATGAAGTTTAGGTGCTATATATGTAAATGCTAAAGAATGAAGTAGCATTCATGTAAATCCGTCCCAAAATATCTCCATAAATCGCAGCTAAACTTCATCCACTAGGGACTCAAATTGCAGTCCAAATCAGCTCCAAACGAATCAAGAAAGGAATCCAAAATTTGCCCAAAACATCGCCAAAAGTTGCATTTAAAAGCCCCCAAAATCATTGTATAAAAGCTTTCAAAAGTTGTATAAAAGCTTTCAAAATCAGCATTCAAAGTGCCTAAATCGATGAATTTGAATGATATGAAAAGCCCTCAGGAATAGCACTAAAGTAGTAAGCAAGGCCCCTCCCAAATAGCACTTCTAAAATTTCCAAATGGCATTTAGAAACGTCTCAAGC
>NW_018165219.1:4054-4656 GCF_001263595.1 Phalaenopsis equestris
AGAGGAGAAGAAGTTACCCCTTGAGGCAGAACCAAAGAAAATGCAAGAATAAGCCCCACAAAATTTCAGCAGCACCTCTCCCTTCCTCTGAAAATTTCGGCCAGCCCTAAGATCTCCTCGAATTCCAAGCAACAACTTTCAAATCTCAACTGACCACTAAATCAGAGATGATGAAAGCAAGAAAACCCAAAACAAAAGCTTCAGAAATGAAATAAACTCCACCGAAATTTCAGCCCTGAAAGTTCCACACAGCACTTCCAAGAAGGTCTCAAGAACACGAGATGAACAGAGCAAGAAAAATCGAAAATCGAACTAAGGAAATTTAGAGGAGATTTTGGCAGCACCTTCACCCTCTCCAAAAATTTCGGCCAGCCCCAAAATCTCCCCGAAATGGGGTTTTTATAGCAGAAGAGGGAGGAGGAGGAACACTATCGCTCACCTGGGCGGTGAGCCGAGCCAAGAGAGGCGACAAACCTCGCGTGAGGAGGTGACGACAGAGGCGAAGCTTTGTCGCAGAGGAGTGTGGCACGACGTGGAAACTTTTCGCAGGGCGACAGACGTACGAGGAGGGGACCTTGGCCGAAGCTTCGCGAGGCGGAGGG
>NW_018165219.1:4912-90324 GCF_001263595.1 Phalaenopsis equestris
TATATATATAAATATATTAAATTTCATGCGATTTATCCATGTGCGGCGCCCTAGCAAAAAAAAAATGGGTGTCCCCCTTAGGTAATTTCGACGTTCCTGACGCTCCGGCGCAGTTGATTTCGCCGTCAGAGGTCGCTTAGACGAATTCACCGATGTGCGCGTCAATATTCTCGTGTCGAAAGCATGGCATTATGAGTATCCTTTCCTGCTAAAATTGGTATCTCAGACGCGTTGGCGCAGTCCAATTTGTCGTCGGAGGTCATCCGGAGAAGTTCGCATTTTCACCCGTCTTTTAGGCTTAATTGAAGTCTGATTTCGTGCAATTTCGTGAACTTTGTGTATTTGGTGTATGTATGTGACGAAAAGGTCGTGACGATGTTTTCCTAAGGCTTGAAGTCCTATCAGGAACTTTTCCCTTGAGTCTTCGCAAAAATAACTCATAACCGCTCGTTCATAAGACGATGGTCTTGTGCCAAAGATGTTAGACATCAAAGGAAAATAAGAAGTGGTTAAAATTTCTAAAAGGGTGGGTCCCAATTCTAGTTTTCTAAAACGATCAATAGGAACTCCTAGAGCCAGATCCTAAGACCCTCAGGAAAAAGAAATGACCTCAAAAATGAGGTCAACATAATTCTGTATCAATGCTAGTCTAATTCTATCATATCCTATAGGGTTACTGGAACAAAATCCTCACACTCTTTTTGAATTTTTTGAAATCGGCCACCAAAAATTTTTCTTTCCCACTCTACATCACCCAGTACACCCTCTTCCACCTACCAAATCCTAACCACTCTATCGAGGAGATAATTTCTGGAATTCTGATTGGGAGAAAATTACACAATGCCACTTATGCAAAATCCGCAAACAAATGTTCATGAACTTTATAGGAAGCCTCCAACCACAATAAAGGCTCGCTGCCTTTAAGAATAAATCATCCAGTGGGGTCACACAAACTCCATTCGATCCTAGAGATGAAGAAGTACTGTCCCAAAGATTTAGCAATGACAGATTTGCTATATTTTGACAGCCAAATGGATATGTTCGAATTCATCAAGGGGCTTTAGACCTCCGAATGTGCCTTTGAGTACCAAAACATTCCATCAGATTGAATGGTGAAATTAGCCACCAACAAGTTAAGGAATAGTGCATCTTAGTGGTGGGAAAACTTGACAGCGATAAGGGAAGGGTAAACTTTTTTACGTGGTTTAAGATGAAACGAGAGATCCAATGCCAGTACCTACCAATTCCTTATGTACAAGATGTTTAGACCTAGCTCAAAAGTGGAGAATTAGCCTCACCAGGTGACTTTCACTTGTCATAGGCAAAGTTCAACCCTAGGATCAAGCACAAGAGTACATCCAACAAAACAATCAAGCTGACCTTTCCTGGGGATATACTAGTTCAGAGTGGAGAACGTATGTAACCAATCAACATTTTTAAATCTGTCATAGCTATGAAGTACACATATTTGAGCATATTGAATCAGATTGCCTAACTAGGAGAATGATCAATTCACTGAGCACGTAGCAGTTGAAGACATGAATACTGACAAAGTAAACACTAAGGAAAGTGAGGACACAAAGGCGCATCGAATTCCAAGTGACGGGGGATAAAACTTGTAGTTCAAGCTGAGCCTCTAAGAGAGACTACAACAAAATTAACATAGGTGGTCCACGATGGTCTTAAGTCCAAGAAACTAACACCAAATACATGAGAACCCCAGAAAAGTGACTTTTAGATTTTCTTAGATATATAATTACTTTCTGGGTTGACTCTACTGAGGGTGATTCAACATGTCAGAGATGTGACTTTTTGTGCCACTTATGGAAGAATATATAAAGTCATTTTGACAGTAAAATCAGTTAAGTAGTGTATCCATTGACAGATGATCTAACAGGATGGATGACGCACAATGTTGGATATCGCCTTAGGATCTTTTGAGGAATGAATATCCTACAGTGAGACCGAAGTCATTTTAGAGAAGAAGAGACTTTTTCTGAGTGCTTATACTTCAGCATGGTACAAACTGCCATAGGTTTCATTTTAGAGTTGATTTCTCCAGTCTATTTTTTAGATACATTCATCCTAGTATGAGAAGTGGGAGAAATAAATTATGGATTTAATGTTTCTAGTTAGTTTATGAGAATCTATATCTATATATAGCTCCAGCTCAAGTTGTGCCAATCAATGATGGATAATTATTTTTATAGGATGTGTTTTGGAATGACAAAACCTGCATGATTGATCTATAGGGAAGTTGCAGTAGCCGCAGCTCATTCAATGTGACTGACCAGACACTATATTATGAGGAGGCTTTGACAGATGAGGTCGAAGCTCCCCAATCTCGAATGGTACATAGGGGTGCGACAACTGTCTTGTTTGGATTGTTCGGTCCTGACACAGGAAGAACCATCCAATTATTCCAAGGAGACTTACCTCCATATTATTGTAGGTCTGTTTTAGGTTGTTGTTGTGGTGTTTTAGGCTAGACTTTGGTGTGCTTTCTGTTAAGATAGCCATCAATGCCTTAGATTTTTTCTTTGAGGGTTGTACCCAAGGGTTGAGTGGTGCTCCAGCTGTACCTTGCTCTCGAGGTTGTGTCTATCCATGGGTTGAGTGGTGATCCTGTTGTATCTCGCTCTTGAGGTGGTGATTTATCCTTCTCCCATCACTCTCTGCTACTCCTTGCTATCCCTCCCTAACCCCCCCCCCCTCCCGCAATGCATATCTTACTGAATTTTTACAGTTCCAGCTGTTTCCATCATTGTCGCTACTGTTCCCTATATTCCGCTTCGCGGCCATTATTGTTCTAGGCCGCATCGTTGTCCTCACTTTTCCAGCCCCTTCCTTATTGTTTCCTACGACCATCAACCCTCCCAGCCATTTCCCCCACTATCGATCCCCCTCTATCTTGTTGTGGACAACAATTAGAATTTTCGTTGTTGCAGCTTTGCACCTCCCCATCGTGGTTACCCACACATCTTTGTCTCCGCCACGACTTTCAGCCCTTTCGTCACCCTTTGCTACCTCTCCGGAGGATCAAACCCTCGTCGATACCTTCCCCCCAGCTTGATTTAGTTTCTTCATTCGTTGCGATTTCAGATTTTCATGTGTCGTGTCTATTCTTATTTCCATAACTGCCTGTGGACTTCTCAATGATCATATTTTTTTTGTTGCTCTTTGGGTTAACTTTGGTATCACATGCACTTCTAAGCTTTTTGATAATCACATCTTATGCACTCCTAAGTTTTTTGATGATCGTATCTTTTGAAATTATTCCATGTCCTAAATGTTTATGTTATGGATAACAAGGGTTGCTAAGTTTTCTAGAATTATCAGACTCGATGGTTTTGAAGAGGAATTGGAAGGCGAGTGCTGTCTCCTGTGATAGCTGAGAAAATTTCCCATTGCCTTCAGTGCTTGTGATTCCCCTTAGCACTATATAACACTTTGTGCCCTCACTATGGATCCACTCGCCCCCTCCATTTTGAGGGTCCATGAAGAAGATGCTAAGATGGAAACCATCCCTTCGGACTTGGTTATGTGTTAAGGAGCTTATCAACATCCCTTACTCATCAACACCTCTTCCTCATTCAGATGTATCTATGCGTCGAGTCTCCCAGTCTTCTCTTGAAATAGTTATAGATGAGATTCTAGCGCAAGAGAAAGCTAGGGGGCAACCATAGGAAGTTGTGGGTATAAGAAAGACTCTTGCCTTTCCACCGATAAAAGTCAAGAGGTTGCGACGAGTGCGGCGGCCTTCCACTAGCAAGGTCAAGTATGAGGTGATACTCCTGTGATGAAGACATGCGAGGAGCTTTCCTACCTCCATGATGATCTTTACGCTTTTTCTTGTGAGGAGCTTTCCTTCATCGCAATGAGTTGGTGGGCCAGTTCTGCGTTGGCATGATGCAATAGGGAGACATATCACTGAAAGTTAGAGGCGTTGAGGGTGGTGAAGAAGTTCCTCCACAAAGAGTTTGATCTTCGTAGGGAAGCCGAGAAGGTGGAGATTATTAGAATTGAGTTGATCTACAAGGAAGCATCTCTAAATGCCACCCTCATCATCGAATGGGAACTCGATGAGAATTGGCCAATTATAAGATGGAGCCTTAGGGGACCAAGAACCCAAGGTGAGGAACACAAACATGCTGAAGTTCCTCGTGTTGACACCCGTTTTTGAGAAGTGGAACTTAGGTATAAGTTAATGCTTGGAGAACATGGTTACTTCGAAGGAGCTCCTTGTTATGTATCAAAAAAAGGCATATTTTTACCAACTAATGGTTGATGAATTTTTAGAGGGCAAGTCAAATGGAGTGAGTGTGACCAACATTTAAGAGTTATTTCTTTATTTGCTTTTTTTTTTCAATTTTGTAAAATATAGAAAATTTGCAAACATTATTAGTAAAAAAAAAACTTTTTCGTATATTTACCTTTGTTGTTTTTTCTCTGTTTTTTAAGTCAAGTGTCATTGAGCTGAGTAGGCTATCAAGAAAAATCAAGCTCTTAGGCTGAGTAGCATTGAAATCAATTAGGCTCTCTAAGCTGAATAATATTTAAGCTCTCTGCAGTGGGCTAATAGTCTCTTTAGGCTAGATTGACCCTTTAATAATTTTTCTAGCTTTATTTCTTATTTTTCCTTTTTTTTTACTCATCACTTGGGTTGGATGGTCCCCAGTAGATCTTGGCCTTCTCAAGACCTCATCTATACTCGCTGAATAAAATATAATTATGCTTTACTTAATGTGAATTTTGATCACAAAGAGGAAGTCCGATTATGGGGCTATACTTTCTTAAGTATCACAGGAATTGAGTTTCGATACTTGAGATCTGGTGAGTAGATAAATTAAATCCACACTTACTTTGATAGTAGGCGATCTTCAAGATTAATTTGAGGAATATATATATATATATATAATATATATATATATATATATTCTATGATGAGTGGTAGTTTACATTCAATAGAGACCATTTTACTGGAGGACAAAAGTCGAGTTAGTGAGGAAGAGTGATTTCACTAATTGTGATTGCTCGTCTACATGGGGGTTTTATCTCTCTTACAGGGAGTGATTTCATAACTTTCCGGGTTAACCTGAGTTGATCTGGCTCTGATCTATATACTCAGGTTAGTTCACTCATTTTTAATTTGTCCTCTCAAATGTTTATTTTAAGTTCATTTTTCTCTAATGCCATTCTTGTTGTCAGCCTAAATTTTGGGATGGCCAACCTTGATATAGGTGCTAGCGTTAAAGTCAAACACCGATCCGTCGTGGTGTGTCTACATACAGACAGACAGACAGAAGAAAAAATTAAGAAATCTTTTAGAAGGGAATCTAAATCTGAAAAAGAAAAAAACGCTAAAAGACAAGAAAAATCAGTATCTGAAAAAGATAGTTCAGAAGAAAGTGTAGAAAAGAAAAGATTAGACAAGTCACTTGGAAAAGAATCAAAGTATGAAAAAAGATCTAAAAGATATAAATTTTTAAGTTCTGAAAAAGAATAATCTAGCTCTGAAAAAGGAATAAAAAAGATAAAGATAGTCAAGTCTCGGAAGAAGGAATCAATTCTTGAAAGAGAAAGATCTAGCTCTAGTTCTGAAGATAGAATAAAAAAGAGGAAATTAAAAACTGATAAAATTAGTTCGGAAGATGAAAATATTCAGAGAGTTTCAGATACAGAACAAAATACTGATCCGGAAGATATAAAAGAATATAATTAGATAAACAAAATAGATTTTACACAAACTAAGACGGCATCAACAGACATTTACCCATTTCATCCAACTTCTTTGATTGCAGTCCATGCCACATTAATTTTGGAAGATAAGTCACAATTAATAGTTCAGGCAATAAGATATAGTGGAAGCACAACATCAGTAATAAGACAAAATTTATTACCTCATAGTTTTAAAAATTATGACCCTACAAATACATCTTACTTAGTAGGAGATCAAATATTACAATTTAGTCAGATTAAATTTTTCCTTTATCATAATACTGTAGAAGTATCTGAAAAATATAGTTTACAAAAAATATTAGTACATGAAGCAAAAAATAAAGAATTTATTTTAGGTCTTAATTTCATGTTATGTTTAGATGGACAGATAAACATAGCCAAAGATTACTTAACAATTAGTAAAAGTACTTCAATTATAACTACCAATAAACATAATAGTTATGTTCTAAAAAATATTAGTCAAAATTTAAAGATAAATTAGATTTGAACCCTGAAGTTTCTGAATATCTAAATTACTGTTATAACCAAGATAAAATATTTACTTATCAAATACTTAAACCATTAGAGAAAATATTTCGATTAACTGGAGAGATTCAAATAATAGGAGAAAATCCCTTGAAACATTGGGAAAGAAATAAGGAATTAGCCAACATATTGATTATAAACAAGGATTTAGTAATTAGAACAAAAAGAATTAAAATATAGTCCTTTAGATAAGAAAGAATTTAAAATACAATTAAAAGAATTAAAGGATTTAGGGCTAATTAGGAATTCCAATTCAGAACATAGATCGACAACATTTATGGTAAGAAATCATGCTTAAATTTTGAGAGGAAAAGCTAGAATGGTTATAAATTATAAGAGGTTAAATGATAATACTGAAGGTGATGAATATAAAATACCTGATAAAGATATGTTAATAAATTTAATACAAGATAGAAGTATTTTAGTAAGTTTGATTATAAATCAGGATTTTCGTTGAATAAATTAGATGAGGAATCTATAAAATATACTGCATTTACAACACTCTTAGGACAATATGAATGGATTATTATGCCTTTTGGATTAAAAAATGCCCCTAGTATATTTTAAAGGAAGATGGATAATATATTTAAACATTTAGATTATGTACTTATATAAATTGATGATATTTTAGTAACCTCATATACTTTACAAGAACATTATCAACATGTAGAAGAAGTATTAAAATTATGTATATAAAATGAAATTATATTATCCAAAAAGAAAATAGAAATAACAAAAGAATATATAGAATTTTTAGGATGAAAAATAGGAAAAGGAACAATAGAATTACAAGATCATATTTCCAAAAAGATATTAGAATTTCCTGATAAAATAGAGGATATAAAAGAATCACAAAAATTTTTAGGACTTTTAAACTATGCTAGACCTTATATAAAAGACTTAGGAAAGACCATTAAATCTTTATATAAAAAGACTTCTTCAACAGGACAAAAATACTTTAATATATAAGATGTAAAAATTATACAAAAAATAAAAGAACAAGTTAAAAAATTACCAAAATTAAAATTACCCTTAGAATCTGAATATAAAATAGTAGTAGTAGACACTTCTGAAAGCGGATGGGGTGCAGAATTGAGAGTAAAACCGTATGAAGAAGCATACCAAAATACTAAAAATTATGTAGATATGTCTCTGGTAGCTTTAGACAATTACCTACAAGTATGACTTCTTTAGATTATGAAATATTAGGAGTAATTAATGCACTTAATTCTTTTAGACTATTTTTACAAAAGAAATTTACTATAAGAACAGATTGCAAAGCTATAGTACATTTCTACAAAATAAAAAATAAAAGTAAAATATATAGTAAAAGATGGATTAATTTTATAACTACCATCGAAGGAAATTGTTATAATGTTAGCTTTGAACATATTAAAGGAAAAAATAATTTTCTATCGATTTTCTTTCCAGAGCTATAAAAAATGTTAAAGAAAATATAAAATATTTAGCTTTTAAACCTCCTTATAATATTATAGAAAGTTTTAATCATATACTTAGGAAATTTATTAAGAAATAATATTAATTATTATATTTTTCTTACTGGAATGGAACAAAGAATGGTTAAATTTGCTCATCTAAATTTACCAAGTAGGCATGAAACTAATCTACAATTTAGGCATAGACAACAACTAAGAAAACCATTAAATCACTCTCAAATTACTATATTAGATAATCTGTGGTGTAATAAAAGCATTACTTCATCTATGATCCACACTTTGAATTGTTTAACTATAAATTTTATGGAAACCAATGATATAATACAAAATTTGCAATATGAAAAAACACATCCTAAAATAATAAATCAAGAAGACAAAATTCAACAGTTAGAAAAACAACTCAGAGAAGAAAAAGAAAAAACCTTAAAATTAGAAGAAGGAAGAGATAAGTTATTAAAAGATAAAGAGTATTTTGTCACAGCAATTATGGATATCTCTAAATATAACTTAGAAAAACAATTACAATATTTATATATTCTAGAACTTCTTGAGGTAATGAAATAAAAAATCTTTAAAATAATAAAATCTGATAATAAAAATAAAATGATAGAATGTTGTAAAGATTTAATTATGGCTTATGGAATTAGTGAATTAATACATGGAGTTTCATTTGTACATCACAAACTAGTAATAGATGTTGTAAATTTTGTATAAAAAGATTTAATATCATAACTATTTCTTTGAAACTAGAAATTTGTAGGAAATTTTTAAACTGAGAATTAAAAGATTTATTTATTTATGGTTTAATATCAACATTAATCATCAACAGAGAAGATTTGACAATTCAATTATCTGTAATACCTCATAATGAATTAAGAAGAATTATATGACAGATATTTAACGAAGATGACACGTTTTCATTATCTTTACTTTTTAGATTCGTTCCTCCCTATTTTGAGAACTTAATAGATGGAGCCAAACACATTGTGAAAATTATAAAGACTCCTAGATATTATAAAGCTTGGCAAAGAGATGATCAAGAACTTCGTGAAGGCTTCGATCCATATGAAGCAGAAGAATCGCTGACAAACTTCAGAATTTATCAAATTGCCAGTCTACGCGATGGGTACTCGAACCTCATGGAGCCCTCATGATTTATCAAGATGAAAGCATGACTGTTTTTCTTAATGAAAGAATGATTGAAGGAAAATTATTCAAATTCAAATTCTATCATCACGAGAATAACAGACAGACACAGACAGACATACATACACACATGCAGACAGACACACACATACAGACAGACGCACACACATACAGACACATAGACACAGACACACGCACACACACACACACACGTACAGACATACATACACACAAACATACATACAGACAGACAGACACACAGACATACAATTAGACACACAGACATACAGACATACAGACAGACATACAGACATACAGACACACACACACACACACAGACACACACACACACACACACACACATACATACATACAGACAGAGACAGACATACATACAGAAATACATAAGGTTCCTTTCAAGTTGAGTCCAATTTGCCAAGACCAGATTACTAAGTCATTGTGACTAACTTTTGAGGACAATTAGTTGGAATTGTAGTACTTTGTCATTATTCTTTTAATTACTTTTTATTTTATCGAGGTTTCGCCTCAATTCTAGTAGATTTGTTGTAATTTACATACTTTTTTTGTTTCATTCCTCACAATATGGCAACTTGTCTTCTTCAAAGTTGAAGATGGTTGGCACTTGCTTGCTGTTGATACCTTATTCAATTGGCCGTAGTGTCTCCTTATCACGAGACACATGGAGTTAGACATGTGGATGATAAAAGAGTCCTCCTTTGAGCCTAAAACATGGATTTCAGTGTTTTGACTCATTTGCTCTTGGCTCCTTCAACCTTTTTTCTTAGCAGATTCATAATTAATTTATGATAGACCTCCACTTACCCATCGGTTTGAGGGTGGTGCACTGAGACAAATTGAGGTGAATTCCCTGAGCTTGACAAAATTTCTCCATTTTCTTGCTGTTGAAAATGATTGTCATTTGTAAAATATATCTACAAACAATGTTAACAACTATAAAAAATTGCACACCACTATGCGGTTATCTTTGTCAATGATTTTGCCTCAAACTGCTTTGAGAAGAAGTCTTTTCTTGCTCGTTGAATCGGCTTTGAACATTAAATGGCAGAAATGGTCCAATCAAATCCATCTCCTAAAACTGCAAAAGACAAAAATTGAACTTTGGTTTGCAGCTTGTGCGAAATTTTCTGTTGGATTGGGGCAAATTTTGGTAAGGAATGCATTTCTTTGAGAAAGCTTCAACTTCTTTTTTTAGGTTATTCCATAAATGCCATTGCATTCGAATTTTGTGCTTCGACGTTTTTTCCCCTTAGTGACTTCCACATTCTTTGGTACCTTCCATTAAAAATTTTGTTGCCTTTTCTTCTCTTATGCACCTCACATTCAAAGAGATGGTTGATCTCTTGAATAACTCGTCCCCCAAGAAAAAGGCATTGTGCCTCTTTGTTCCTGACCTTTTTGCGAATATTTCATTGAAGATGGGATCTATCTTAACTTTAGGTACGTGATGAACAAGTCTTTCCAGGTCCTCAGGGGACCCTCTTTGATCCCCATGACCTCAACTTTGTTTGTGTTGGGTCATTGTAGTTCTTGGGCAGGTTGCCCATCAGGATTTTAAATTTTGGAGAGAGAAAAAGAGGAGCATAACAGATGATTGAAGAGAGAGAAAATGCGAAGGTGAGAGGGCAAACAGAAGAGGAGCTGAGAGATTGGTTCCGTTGTTCCTCCTCTGGTTCCTCCAGATGCTGTTGGTATCATCAATGCTTCCAACAAGCTCTTGGGAAACCGTTGAACCTGTCGACATTTTGGCAGCGGGTTCCCTATCACAAACTCATTTCTTCCATGTTGCTAAGTGTTTAAAGTAGATGCGGGGACAGGAGTGGGAACATGACAGTGGGGGAATGTGATCGAGCAAATGAGGGCACTTGCTAGTTAGGTTTAGGTTTTGGAATTATTATTATTATTATTATTTTCAATTGAGGACATAATGGTCCTCTTGTTCTTGCATAAGCTGCGTTAGGGGGAAGGTATACTAGTGAGATGTGGGCTTGAGGGAGATTCTTTTTTTACTTTCCTAAGTTTTCTTTTTCCAAATAGGTCAACGCTTATGTTTAGCTACATATGAATGCTTTGTTATGTGTGTGTATGTACATATTTGATCCTTAAAAAAATCAGACATAAGCTCGAGGCTTTGAGTTCAAATTATTTTTCCAACATGCGTCTACTGCTAACTTAAGTGCCAGTTAGGCCTTCACTATGGCAGATTCTTGTAGCATCAATGCATTGCAGTTGATTGTGTTTAGTTCTTTATTCTTGTTATTTTTAATTTTGTTCACATGTTACTTATTCTCTAATTTTATGATGCCCGTATAAACTTTTTTGACTGCATCATTTCTCCACCTCTTCTTATGATTTCAGCTCTAATAAGTTGTAACGTCGTTTGACTTGATTAATCCTTATTATAGGGAATATTGGGAATATACCGCTGGTCCTGATTGCTGCTTTATGTCGAGACAAATCCAACCCATTTGGTGACCCTACCAAATGCCACGAATCAGGAAATGCTTATATTTCGTTTGGTCAGTGGGTATGTCTGGTTGCTTTCCATGCGATTACATTGTGATCCATAATTCTCTTATGTCTTCATTATCTAGACCAAGTTAAGTTGCTTTCTCCCATCACCAAACTGAGAGTGGGTACATTAAATTAATTTCTTTTAATAGAAAGCAGATCTATCATTCTTGTAGCCGAACTTATAAACTCTTATTTTACAGTTCCGTATTTCTGTTATGGTATATTCATTCTTCCTAATTAAGTTCTGGTTGATGTTCTTCTGCACCATTGCTACTTCTCTTTTATCTTTTGGAAGATAATTGCTCTTGTTTTCTTCTTCAAGTTATTATTGAAATTAGTTGTCCTTGATCAGCGTGTGAAATTCTTTAGTTCATGTCCTTTTTCTTGTGCTGCCGGAATTCAGCTATAAAGAACAACTTTATTCGGTTAAATTTCTGTTTATATTAATATAATTGCTTTAGCTAAATATTCCAGTGTGGTCTTTTTTATGTCCTTATTTTCATTCAAATCCGTGCATCTTGAATACATTCTTCCCTTCATTATGGTTTCAAGTAACCTACAGCCTTTCATAAGACAAGTTTTATTTCATGATCATTATCAATTGTATCATTGCAATTATGCATACATGATTCTCCTTTCAGGACAAAATATTACCTTGAATACTCTCCCATCCCATATCTTTTCAAATCCCATTTGCTGCTGCTCTCCTAACAAATTAGGAATTTTAATAAAATTACATTTATTCGATACGCAGGTTATATTGGCATCTTTAAGGACCGATAAGAGCCAATTTGCTTCTCTATCAATCCATTCTAATGCCAACTCCTAGTCTCACTATACCCACTTCCTTGTGTGCCTATGCTTTAGTGATATCATACAGGCCAACTCTCCACGCGATTTCATGTGCAAATTTCTCTTTTTTCACTGCAACTTGTTTTTCTTAGTGAATTATCTCATGAATATCCTTGTTTAATAAAATTGAGAACAGCTTTTCTGATGTTAGTTGTTCGTAAATAGCTTTATAATGAACGAGCTATTTATGTTAATGATATGCATATCTAGTTATTTCTGACTTTGATGCAGTATAAACTTGTTGATAATATCCTTTATTAAGTTGAATCTCTTTGCCTTATGTTGGAGTACATAAATGGATAATATTTTATACTATGATTTATTTTATACAAGCTAGAATTCTCATGTACTTGTAATTGTCAAATTTTTTAATATAGCGTTTCTTCGCTGTTTGCATTATATATTGACTTTGCTATTTGTACAGGTTGGTGCCATTATTTTGTATACTTATGTGTTTCAGATGCTTGCTCCACCATTTGGAGAAACCTTTGATAGTGCTGAAGAGGAAACACTTCCAATCAAGGACCATACTGCTGAAGAGAAGCTGCCATCTAAGGCTCCAGCCACAAAACTAGAGAAAATATCCACCAAGGTTTTTGAAAATGCCAAACCTGAACAGGTGCCCTTGTTAGCTTCAAAGGAATCTAAAGCTGGAATTACTAAGAGGGTAAGAAGAAAAATTGTAAAACCATCAATTTGTTAAACAGTTTCATTCAGATGCTAAACTTTAGTTGGTAAATGGCAGAATGTCATACGATAAGTATTAATTTTGATGCCAATTTGATGATATGATGACCTTTTAATTTCTTTTCTCTTCCTTCTTAAATCTTCCCTGTGAGTAAAATTGCAGCTTGAGGAAATTCGCTTGGAGAAGAATATAAGAGGAAGTATCGGTGTGGAGTACCCTTTTCCATAGGTATTGTTTAGTGATTTTAATTGAAGAGAGAGAACTATTGTATGAAGGGATTGAATTGAATGCCATGCAAATTTTGGAATTAATCTCATGATAATTGTGGAATTTTATTCTTGTTAGGTAGTAGCCCAGACTGCCAGCCATATTGGCCCGTATAGCCCCTATAGGTTCAATCTATGGAAGTTTTTTTTTTTCTTATTTTGTTGTATGTCTTTCCTTCATTATTTTTTTTGGATTTGGTAAGTTGTAATAGTTTTAATTATGTTTTTAGTAGTTTTCCCCCATATAATAAGGGAAATGTTGTAATTTGAAAACGATTGAATAAGAGAATATAGTTTCTCCACCTTTCTGAATGTTATTAGAACTTCAAACTCTGTTTCGACGGGATTAGGACATCCTTCACCTGTATGCATCAATCGACACTGCTAAATGTTTTGACCGGATTGCTCGTCTCATCTGTTCGCATTGATCGACGTTGTCGAACGCTTCGTCTAGATTACTCATCGGTCTCGACTGTGTTGTTGGGCTTTTGATCTGAGTAGTTCGTCGGTCTTGTCCGCTTATGATGAAGTAGAAGATTTTGTCGGCCCATTTTAAACACGAAATTCTCGTCAGCCTTGTTGTTAACCATCGACTTGGGTGCCTTTAATCTCATTGTACGTTGGGCTTGTTGGTTGTCACCAACTTGGGTGCCTTCGACTGCCTCGTTGGTCAGTCTTGTCTTCTGCATGCCTTTCTTCGCTCGCTTCTACAGCCTCCAACAGTTGGAATCTTCTCTGTAGCTGTCGGAATCCCCCAGCCAGCGTACAGACCCTTCTCAGCTCCTTATGATAGTTATTGGAATCCTGTTGTAATTGCAGTCCTTTATTCTTGTTGCTAGCAATAACCAACTTCCTTATCCAACCCTAAATGTGCATCGGGTTTACGAGCAAGTACGAAATGAAGATGTCTAGTTCTACTCTAGAGGTTGGCTTTAAATCAGAGACTAGGAATTCTTGAAATCTCTTCTTCTAATAAACTCAAAATGGTCCCAATCCGTGTTTTTTTACATTTGTGGAAAAGGAAAAGAGGAACATCTCACTGGAGAGGGCATAGTACTGATTTGAACCATCATTTATGGAAGATTCATGACATGTGATCATGTTTTGGCTGATCAATTATATGACAACAAAAGTATGTGAAAATTTCTTGCTTTATAGAGCAACACAGGAGATTTGGGAAGCAGCTTATGAGACATATTTTAGTACCAAAAATACTGTATAATTGTTTGAGATTGAGACAAAACTGCATGAGTTCCGACATAAAAAGTTGTATGTTACTCAATGCTTCAACACACTATCAAGGTATGTTTATAGCTAGATATGTATGATATATATGTATTTTATGATGTATAAAATAATAGTGGAGAATAAGAGGATGATCAAGTTCTTATTAGGTTTAAATAAGAACTTAGATGAGTTAAGAGGGAGAAACATGGGAATGAAGCCTCTCCCTGCAATTAGGGAAGCTTTTGCTGAAGTTAGAAGAGAATAAAGAAGGAAGAATCTCATGATGGCCGGAAGTGTGGGTTCATCTAGCACTGAAAGCTCGGCGTTATACATACACAATTACTCCCATGATTGAGAGTCAAAGTAGAATCATCCTTGTGTTAACATTGTAAGAAACTTGGTCACACGTATGACAAGTGTTGAAACTACATGGAAGACCAGTAGATTGGAAACCTGGACAAGGGAGGAAGGACCAAGACAGTAAGACCAATGCTGCTACCTCTTCTGAAGGGTTTGCCGACTCTAGTCCCTTCACTAAGGAACAACTAAAGGTATTGAAGAAGCTTCTTACTAGCATGAAGGAGAAGCCTACTAGCTTGTTGATATACTAAGGTATCATATCCTCCTCTTACCTTGCTAACAATGGAAATTTTCGACCTTAGATAAAAATTCAGATGCTTCCGATCACATGATTGGAGCATTCATGCTTTCATCAGCAACCAAGAGATCTCCTCCTCCAAATTTGTTGGACTTATCAGTGAATCTCACATAAGGATTTTTAGGAAAAGAGAAGCGAAAGTTTTCAAAGGCATGCAATTATGTTCCTTAATTAGATTGTAACTTACTTTCGATTAACAATCTTACTTATGATTTGCACTGTGTTACGAAATTCTATTACAACTATTGTGAATTTCATGTGGTGGATTCGGGAAAGTGATTGTTAGTGTTGAATTACATCCATGCCTATATCTGCTCAAGGAAAACTGCTCTCTTAACACACAAGTGTCTTCACCATTCTCTTCTCATGTTCCCATGTCTATTATTTTTGAGTTTGTTGAAATTAAAGTTTTATAATGACGTTGTCGTCTGGGTTATCCTAATTTTTATTATGCTGTAAAGTTTTATCGCAGCTTCTTTATTATTAAGAAATTAGAGCTTTATCAGTGTGAAACTTGTTAATTGGCCAAACATACTCGTCTTGTATATGTTGTCTTAGTACAAACCCTCACATCCTTTTTCTATCATCCACAATGACATTTGGGGACCATCAAAATTGAAAATCATCAACAGAGCCAAATTGTTTGTCTCCTTCATTGATGATCATATTAAAACTAGTTGAATATTCCTAATGAATGAGAATTCTAAAATTATATAAAGCTTTCAATCCTTACATGACATAATTTACACTCAGTTCCAATGCAATATTAAGATTCTTAGAATTTAATAATGCAAAGGAATAGTTCAACTCGATCCTTGGACGCTATCTTGCAAAGAAATATTTTATCCATGTGTTTCTTGTGTTGAGACTCCACAATAAAATGAGATAGCTTAGAGGAAGAATAAACATTTTCTCGAGGTATCTAGTCTTAAATGCTTTCGCACTTTGTTCTAGAAGTTTTCTGGGGAGATAAAATGCTCACATCCACCTACCCATGTAAATGCCGAGCAAGGTCCTTGGAATCAAAGTCCCTCTCTACATTTGATGGAAACATACCCTCATATTAGAGCATTCTCATCCAATCTTCCTCTAAAATATTTTGCAGTCTCTTTTTTTCACATTCACTGACCAAAATACACAAAGTTTGACCCAAAATCCATGAAATATATATTTCTTTGTTATGCTTCTAACAAAAATGGGTACAAGTGTTATTCTCCCATTTCTAAGTGGTTGTTTGGTCGGTGGAAAAAAATATTGCGATGTAAAATAAATATAATACAAATGTAATGTGTTCTATTTAAAATACTCCGAGTTGTTTTGTTTATTGTAAAATAAATGGATGGCTTCATTTTGTTTGGCTTGGTTTGAGGTAAAACAATGCATTTAAAAAGAAAAAAATTAATCTATTGGTGGAGGGGTGGCGGTCGGCAACAGACTGGTGGCGGGGGGCGGCAATGGCCTGTCGGGGGTGTGGGGGGCGTGATAGTCCGGGGTGGGAGTGCTGCGGCGGCGGCCAATCCACATGAGAAACATAAATGTGGAAAAGACCAAATCTTCTGAGATTTCCATAATATCCATAATTTCTTCCTAGTTTAGAATTCAAGTAGACATTTATTTCAAACTGTGTTCGTTGTGATTGCTTAAGTCTCTTATCTTAGTATTATTGGTGCAGGTTATTTCTATGGTACTCTTTGTCCTGCGGAAGTTAAAACAGCCACCGATAATTGCTTCTGTAAGTGTGTATTTTCTGAATAACAAGGCATTTGGAGTTGTCTACTTATTTTCCTGAATAAATTTGTAAATTCAAAATAATCTTTGATTTATTAATTGTCACACCTGCCCTTCTTGAAATTTGACCTTCTTAACTGTTGTGCTGCATTATAGAGCTGTTTTGCATCCCAGGCTTCTTTTTATAAAGCACTGCAAGATTATCCAAAAACTTTTCTATGTTTTAAAGTTGAGATTTGATTCACTTATTACTGTTGATGCTAAATACCTGCACAGTCAATTCAAGTGTTTCAACAGGACCATTCATTGCTAGCAAAGCTGAAGAGGACCCCTAGGCCACAGACGTGTTAATAATTGTACTTCAATAAATGCAACAAGCGAAAGATTAAAGACTTAAAAACATAGCAAAATAAATTTTACACAAACAAAACGCAAATTACCCAAAAGCATTATGGGCCAAAAATGTTAGAATGTTTTAATAAATTTATTTAAATAGAGGTAGCAAGCTAAAGCTCAACAGTACAAGGAAGATGTGCACTTAAATATAAGTGTTAATACAATGACATAAATGTTATAGGTAAATGATTGATTCAACTTTACAACGGTGTGCACTAAAGGCTAGAGCATGCTAGTTGGTGCTTTGAAATAAATGCTTCAAATGATAATCAATGATTTAAAGAGGGCATAGAATTAAAAGTTTAGAGCACTAGCGGGTGAGATAAGTCAAGTGAGATGAACAATAAAAGTGAGCATTGAGTGATTTATAGTGGTTTAACTATCCTTCAAACCTACATCCATTCTTCTAGCTCCACTTTGGGAAGTTCACTAACCAACTTCACCAACCATGAAGATTTATATTATACAAGCTTCTACCTCTTTTTTACTGTCAATAGGGCTGCAAACAAACTGAACCTGCCAAGCCAAGTAGGAGTCTATTGAAGTTCGAGCTCGTTTGCTAAAACATTGCTCAAACTCGGCTAGATCTCGATTCATGCTTTTATGATACTATTCAGGCTCGATTCATTTTAATTTATTAATGTTCAAATTCGATTTTTGCTTGGTTCGAGTTGAGCTTGATTTTAACGAGCTTTAATCGAGCAGCTCATTTTACCTCATTAAGCTTAATAATCGAGCAACTACTTAGGCTATTTAATTGAACATTCAACATATTAGTCAAATTGATCAAACAGTTCATTCAGCCTTAGCTACAGAGCGAGCCTGAGCTTATTAAATTTATATAAGACAAGATAATTGGAATTAATTTGTATATTCTAATTTTTATTTTAAAATTTTAAATTAATTTTAAATTAAATTTATAATACGTCATCAACTGCAGGCCCGAGTATTACAAGAACCGCACCTTAAAGATACTTACAACTTTTCTTTTAAAGAGACAATGGTAATTCCCTTACCAATGGGAGACTAAGGTTCTGTTTGGGGCAGTTGCAACTTATCAATAAGCTGCTGTGCAACAGCTGTCTCAAAAAGTTGTTGTGCATAAGCTGTTGCAAATAAACTGACTGATTGTTTATTTTTTTGCAGATTGAAAACAACTGTGCGGCAACTATTTTTGGACAAATGACATTTCTGCTTCTGTGTAGTAATATTGTTTGCAACAGAATTGTCATAGAAATATGTTTGATACTTGAGAAGCAAAAATCCACTTCAGAATGATACAAAAAGTAAGATATACATCTCATTTAACAGTGAGTATCATGTTACTAAAATAAAAAAAAATTATTTAAATAACATTTAATAATATGATAATATTATTTTTAAAATGCAAACGACGTATGTCACAAGTTACGCCGTTCTCTATGGATATTATCCTGCTCAATCTCGGTGGTGGAATCTGTCAGACTGTTTGCCCATCAGAAGAAGTCACTTCTCCGTAATTCTCCACGGGCACCCGTAAAACTGACTCTCGTAGCTATGTGGCTGACGCGACGTCAGCAAAGAAGTTTGAAGTTCACAATGACACAACAATCCTCAGGAGGTCCCATAAATCCCAGAACGCATCCTTTCTGAATGGTTTAAAAGACAATCCATTAGTCATAACACAAGTAGAAATTGATAAAGAAAAGTAATTAATTACAGTTTTGTGCAGACGTGAGGTCTTAGAGAATTCAGTATACGAACCAACGGATCTGCTACTACGAGAAGACAACACACCTTATAAAAAAAGTATTCTTGGACCAAGCTCATGTGTGTCATATGCATATCACAACAAAAAATCATCCAAAAGAAACTAAAAAACCGCAGCACTGAAAATAAGAGAGGAACTTGGTTGTCTTCATTAGGATTTCACATGTGACACCAGCAAACAATGACTAACAGGTCATCCAGAAGAACCCATAAGATCTAACGTCTCATTATGGACATCTCAAACCCACCAAAAAATGAAACAAAAGAAATGAAACAAGAAAAAAAACACTTCCAAATTACGTAAAAAAATCCAAACAATCTAAATTGAATATACAAGGAACGGAAATAAACATGAACTGCATAAAATAAATAAGTAGAAATAATTAATCACAGTTTTATGTAAATGTGAGGTCTTAAAGAACTTAGTATACCAATTAACGAATTTATCACTATAAGAATTCAACAGACCTTATAAAAAAAAGAGTTCTTAGTTGTCTTTAACCTCGGGTAATACCAAGCTTATATATATCATATATGCATATCACCAAAAAAGCCATCCAAAAGAACCTCAAAAAGCGCAACACGGAAAAAAGAGAGGAACTTGGTTGTCTTCATTAGGATTTCACATGTAACACCAACCAGAGACAACTAATAGACCATCCTGAAGAACCCATAAGGTCTAATCTCATCATAGACATCTCAAATTCACAAAAACCCCAAACCAAAAAAAAAAAAAAAAACAAATGAAATGCAAATGGAAAAAAAAAAACTTACAAGTAGGGTAAATGACCCAAACAGTCAATAACAAATAAAGAAGAAATGAAAATAAACATAAATTGAATAAAAAATAAATAATATTGAATAAAGTATAAATAATATAATAATAAATACTATAATCACCCTTTTACAATGACATCCGTAATTTGTTCCTCAATTCTGTCATCTCGCTTGCACCTTCCCTGTGTTTAGTGTAGGTGGTGGAAGCATCATTCTAGAACTGCAACAAAGAATGTCCAAAACGGTAGTCAAATGCCTCGGCAGGGGCATACTCATGATCCTCTTCCGCCCTACGGAAGTTGGTATTGTTGCGGGAAGGATGCCGCCGAATGTAATTATGGAGAGTCATCGTGACAATCACAATCTGCACCTGTTTGGGAGACGGTTATGATGACATATCGTGGAGTGTAACTCATTTCTTCTTCCAAACACCAAAAGTTTTCTCAATAACACTATATAAAGAAGAATCTTTTTATTGAACATTTCTTTTCTGCCTCATGTTACATTGTTTGCTCGCTTAAAGTCAGATATGTTGTATCTTGTATCAAGATTAGGCTTGAGATATCCTCACTGCAATAAATATCCAACATTAACCATGTAATATTTACCTGATATATATTGCATGATTAATATTGAGGGAAAACTGATTTGCGAGAGTAGCCGAGTCTCAATCGTATCTATGGGAGAATGTGAGAAGTTGTACTTTTATCTCGTGTTGAGGCTTTGAAAATTCTACTGTCGTGTGCACTGTACTCGCAACTGAACACGACAAAAGTGAAAGACATGTTGAAGTCGCGTACAGACAGTCTGCGTTGAGGACCCTCAACGACTGATGAATGCAATATTTTGATTATTTAGAATACGTGCATCAACTTGTTTCTATCGATTGCTCTAATACAATTCTGGGAAGATAATGATTGGTTACGTAATAGTCCGTTTAAATGTATGATCTGTTGGTTTTATAACTTGTAAAGAAAAACTCACAAGTGCCTTCCACTGAGAAGTATCTGCAAATTATTTCGGAGGAATTTTGAAATCGCTCTATTGCTCTTCGCATTGATTTATTTTATGATAATATTTAAAGGGTTATTGCCAACACCTCCCGCAAAGTCATCCTGAAAGAGCTATAAAGTTCATGATTTATGCGTAGTTTCTCCAACAAATCGTTAAATGTCGCTTGTGTCATGCGGAACGTATTATTAAATCTCATTGGGTGGCCCGCAAGGAACTCCCCAACCCATTTGTCCCCAACATATGAGGATGTCATGCAAGGGAAACAATCTATGTACAAGTTATAATATTCGTACATCAAGCATACAACAATTACAATTCTTCTTCTGCGCCTTTCTCTGGTTGCATCAATGTAGATCAATATCATACCGGCTAACACAGAAGCATCAATGAATTAACTACAATCATATAAGGTTACGAATAACACAATAAACTTATAAGCATCAGTGAATAAGCCATATTTCAAGCAGTTAAAATATCCATAACAAAATGAAAAACGATACACAAACGTAAGTATCTCAAGTGATAGTAAATGGAAAAAACTTCTTCTCCAATTGAAGATCGAGTCCACTAATTTTAAATTTATTTGCAGCGGACACCACCTACAAATTCATAACATCAACTTCAATTTAAAAATAAAATGAAATTGACCAAATTAGGGGGCATGTCAAAAAATGCTCACCGCAAGTATTTTTGCCCATCATTCATCGGAAACATCAATGGTTCGATTCACCGGATCCCACCTCAAGCCGTTGTTCTTCATTTCAATCCCTTTCAAATTTTCTAATCTTTCTTAAGTTGATTCCATTCGTTCTTTAATTGCATCCTATCATACTCTTTGATGTACTGTCCTTGAATTTTCTAATAATATTTTGTCACTCTTCTTTGTTGAAATATGTTGTTGGTCTATTTCTCCGATCAATCTCCTTGAGGTAAATATTACAAAATATTATTTTTGTTTCTTTGTCCCAAATTGCGGGTGTACCAGCCTCTTTGGTTTTAACCATTTTATTACTATAATGAAAAAAAAAATAAAGTTACATAAATAAAATGCAACAATATTTGTGCATGCAAACACAACACCACCGCGCACACCGCACACACCACACACACCACAATAGCACATCAACACCACACACATCACATACACCACAATAGCACATCCACACCACATACACCACCACACCTCCCTAAACCCTCCACACAACTAACCAACCATACTAACACACTCACACCACACACCGCCACCCACACCACCATACCTCCATAAACCCTCCACACACCATAATAGCACACACACACCACAATAACACATCCACACCACACACACAACCATACCTCCATAAACCCTCCATACACCACAATAGCGCACACACCACAATAACGCAAACACACCACAATTGCACATCCACACCGGACACACATCACCACACCTTCCTAAATCCTCCACACACCCAATCAACCACAATAGCAAATCCACATCACACACACCACATACCTTTCTAAACCCTCCACACACCGTCACACACACCACGAAAGCACATCCAAACCACACACACACACCACCACATCTCCCTAAACCCTCCACACACCCAACCAAGCACATCCACACCACACCTCCCTTTAAAAGAATTGTGAATCAAACTAAAAAATTATTTAAAAATATTTGAATAAGACTTTAAATGCCTCTAACAGTTTGTAGAATCACAACATCACAAGTTTACAATAAAAAAAGAATAAAACTAAGTAGTACTATTTTCATAATTCTTGAAGAGATTACTTCTATTGTTAAATTTGCATAGTAGATAAGCTTCAGATTGATCATTAAGAAGCAAGCGACCTACCACTAATACTCGATCAAACAAAGAAAAATAATCATACAATATTACTTTAATAGCAAGATAGAAGATCATTCATTCTTGTTAAAGCCAAAAAGTCCACGACTGCTAAAGAATCATTTGTCAAAACCACACAATCTTGATGAAAATTATTGGATTTAGGAACTATAGAAACATCATGCACAAAGTTCAAAGGATAATAATTTTGATGCATTTTTTCGCCAAATTTAATAGTTGAACAACTTGTTTGATGCATTTTTTAAATGTATTTCATTGTGCTTCTCATCCTAAGTTACATCATCCAACATGAAATTAACATTGAAGCTTATGATTGAGCTATCATATTAACTCCACAACCACAATAGCCTCATCCCCTATGACTGCTCCACCATTACAAAATTCCTCTGCTTTAAATAACATACCATCTAACCCATCACCATCATCGTCAACCCTTATGACCAACTCGACACCACCATCATCATCCTCAACCCCTATGGCCAACTTGACACCACCACCATCATCCCCATCATCGCCACCAACACCGGCTCCATCACCACCATCGTCAACCCCTCCGACCACCTCGACATTATCTCCATCATCGCTGGGAGGATCTTCTCCCCTCTCAGCTCCCTTACCTCCACCATCCTCATCATCGAAGTCACCACCATCACACTAACAACCATATCACCATTCACAGATGCAATTTCCAACACAATAACAACACCCCAAAAACAAATCCAACACCCACCATAGCAATAACAAATAAATTCACAGATGCAGTCGAAACCGACTCTCATCAGGCATCTTCTGCTTCTCAATTTCTCCCTCAAATATGAAATTCTCACTGAAAACCATCACAAAATACCAATAGAAATATAAAAAACTAAAGCATCAACAGCCATCAAGCGCCTTAAGGCAGAAACCAGAAACCAAATAATCTCAAAAAAATGGTGCAAACCAATGCGGCTAATAGAGCAAATCCACTAAGAAAAGATGGAGAAAGGGGCTATCGGAGGAAAAGCAGACGTCCAGAACGATAAGCTAAATAAGACGCTCAAATGAGGGATGGTTAGGGCGGAAGATGCGAGAGCTCCACGAGATGGCTAAGGCAGAAGACGGGGTAGATCGATATGCGAAGGGGGAACACAATAAAAGTAACGCAAGCCACGAGGTCAAACACGCGGCCCGCGCTTTATAAAAAAATTTGCAATGTAGAGAAAGAAACGAGAAGTTAAATAAGACGCTCAAATGTGGGACGTTTCGGGCGGAAGATGCGAGAGCTCCACGTGATGGCTAGGGCAGAAGATGGGGGAGATCAATACATGAAGGGGACAACACAGTAAAAGTAACGCGAGCTGCGAGGTCAAACACGCGGCCCTCGTTACCCAAAAAAAAAAAAAAACTGTGCCTAAATGCTTGTGAAGGTACACAAGCAATAAATGGTAGAATCGTGGGAATTTTTCTATGGTAATTTAATTGCATACCACTAGTGTTGTATTTAAGCCTAGTTGAGTATGCCTTGGTTGAATCACAAGTTTAAGTTCATTTCAGGCTTGAGATGAGCTTTAAAAATATGTGTATACTTGGCTTGCTTAAAATTTTTAATATTCATATTTAATTTATAATTGACTTGTTTTTATTAATTAAAAAACTAAAAATTCAAATGAACACTTACTTTTTTGTATTAAATTTATAAACAAGTTTGCATTTTAAAAGTGTATTCGATTTTTTATATAAAGTTATCGATAAATAATTTTATGAATCTAAGCAATATACGTAATTGGATAGATTTCAAATTAACATATAACTAGTTAATATCAAGTGACTAAAATAAAATATAAATTATTTTTTTTTTTGCAATCAAATAATATAAATAATTACTAACAAATAACTTCATTAAACAAAAAAAAATATATATTTGAATTGATCTATATATTAATACTAAATTATGTTATGTTACTATTAAAATATATAATTAAATAAGTTTCAATTAATCAAATTTATTTAAATAAGATATTTTATTAGTGTAGAGCATTTAACAAGTTACTTGTTAAACAACAAACAAGTATGTTTATGAACATTAACAAGCAAGTTGGACTATTCAAACTCAGTTCATTTAAGTTTCAATTTTTTTAAAAATATTCAAATTCATTTATTTATTAATTTGAACAAACATAATCGAGTATTAATCAAACTAAGTTATGGTTATAACTGTACATACCACACGTTTTGTATTTACTTACATATTTAACACCTAAATTTTACTTTTTAGGACCATACCCCCAAACGTGAATAGTACCAGTATTTTAACTTTTAAAATGTGAAATATACTTTTTCATGTCTAGATAAGGTCGCAAGTATGAAAAAACTAAAATATAGATGTTAGATATGTAAATACATAAATATTGAGCGATATGTAAATCTTCTTTTCTTTTTTATTGGAAACTCTATCCACCCACTTTTAATGTCATTGTATTATTATTTTATTTATTAAAAATAAAAAAATAATATTGCATACTCTTAATTTATATTTGTATTAAATTTTTTTGTGTTAATTGAGTGAAGCATAATAAAGAAATATGAAGATTTAATTAATTTGAAGGTCTAAATTTATTTATTAGATTTTTAGTTAATTTTTTATAATTAGTACGCACTTCACATAAAACTTTCAACTTCATTAAACTATATTTTGATTAAACAAGCAACTTGTCAAGCTTGTTCACGAGTTTGTTCACGAGCTTGTTCACGATCATTAATGAGTTGAGCAATGTGTTCAATTTTGTTCATTTAATAATCGAGTAGTTTAAAAAGTTTTAAGCTTGTTCGATTATTTAATTAAACAAATGTAAACATGCTCTAGTTGAGCTTAACCACGAGTAGCTTGTTGAACACTTAGTTCGTTTCCAACCCTAACAGTGAAGGTGATATAATCCATTTATTTGGCTCATAAACAATCCTTACATGTGGTTTTTTAAGTAGGTTTGAGACTAGGAGCGGAGGCACAAACTACTAACTTAAAAATTATCTTCAATATTTTTGACAAATTTAGATAAAGTTAATTTTATACTTTAGAAATTTCAATGAAAAAAAAATGCATAAATATAATATAGATTTTAATTTATTAATTTATTTTATAATCTCTACAAAATTATTAAATTTGATGATTAAACTCTTTATTAATTTATTTTGCAAAATTTAAAAACAGCATCCAGACTAATTCTTCTCCTGTAATAGTTTCAAATAATATTGGTCCATCATATAGAAAATAACATTAAATATTTCATGATAAAGTACAATTTATTTCTTAAGTTTATTATTTTATAATGTTTTTATGTTGAATATATTCATAAATTTATATTATTTTCTTTAAATTTTTATGGAGATAGGGTTGCAAATGAACCAATGCACTCGATGTATAACTTAAACTCGACTCGATTAAAACTCAATCATGTTTGTTTAAATTAGTAAATACACAAGCTTGAATATTTTTTAAATGCTCAAGGGTTAATGAACTAAACATGAATATAATCAATCTTGTTCATATATATTCTCGAACAAATTCGTTTGTTATTCAATAAATAATTTGTTAAATATTTGATATTAATCTCTTTGATAACTTGTATAATATATGATATATTATTTGAATAAATTTCGATTAGCTAAAATTTATTTAATTATATGTTTAATATTAATATATTATTATATCAATTAATGATAGGTTTTGCAGTATGAGTTATTTGATAATACAAGTTCTTTAGTTTTTTTTGCTCTTATTTCCATGTTTCTTCTCTATCTTAGAATATATTCTTGTGAAAATATTTATTATAGACATTAAATGAGATCAAGCGGGTAAGTTCATTTTCTATGTTATTTATTAAATTGTGCATTTATTTAGAATTCTATAATTATTTATTGAAAATTTTATATGAAAATTTTGATAATTGTTTAAATTTTTATCTTGTTTAAATATTCATTCACTTGTCATAAACAAATCAAGTTGAAATATTGAAAAAAAAACTAAATAAGTCAAGTTTGAACAACATGGGAAAGCTTGATACAAGTTTAAGCGGAACATAAACAACTTTTAATTATACTAAGCAAAATCCAATCTTTGGTATAATACTCGGCTCGATTACAACCCTGCATGTAAATAATGTTAGGTGAATCTTCTATTTTTTTCCCACATACACGCACCCAAACGCACGTATCCGTATATGCAAGATCTTGAATCCAAGACCTCCTAGTTGAAAGACAAAACTCTCAACCATTAGGCCAAGGTGGCTTGCATAAAGGACAATTTTTTATGTTGATTATATGTAAAGCATAAATATATTATTGTTTTGATGTTTTAATATAAAGTTTGTAATAGTTATCTTTAATGTTTATATATTATCCATAAGTTAAGATGACATTATATAAATATAATAGAATTACATGTTTTAATATTCATTTATTTTTTATATACTTAATACTACTTGTTGCGTTCTAGTTAATTTAAAGAGATAGATTGATATATTAACGTCTTAGTTTTGCATGATGATCCATCACAAACATAGGTAAAGAGAAAATGACAAAGAAGAAAACACGAGTTTTTATGTGGAAAACTTGAAAGAGAAAACAAAATCTCTGGGCCTAACCCAATTGAAACAATTCCACTATCTTGTTGTATGTTAGAAGACTTTGCCAACTTTTAAGTAAGTAAAAGCTATATTACATAAGTGGGACATGTCTTTCGCTAGGTAAGTGGTAGAAAAGACCGAGGATGTGGCAGCGACCTAGTTGTTGTGAAGAAAACTAATGATAATGGTCGTATGCCAAGAAATCTGATGTTCATATCTTTGGTAGCATCAATGATAGTGGTGGCGACGGTCGGGGAGTGATGGTCCTGTTGCGACAATCAGACTTTAATGTTTTGGTGGTGGTGGAACTTGGCAACAACATTCAGGTGTGTTGGAGCTCGACGATAATGGTTCGGTGGCAGAGGAGCTTGATGACAGTTGTTCGACAATGGCAGAGTTTGACGATGGCAGTCTGACAGTGGTGGAGCTCTATGATGGCAGTCTGACGGTGGTGGAAATCGGGAAACCTCAGGAGCTCGGATCTTCCCTCAACTTTCTCTTCTAGGTCTAGGTCCAGACCCCAAGGAAAGAAGTTGGGTCTATTTATAGATTTTGTGAATGACATCATCTGTAAATACTACATGAATTCAAACCACAACATGGAACGTCATAGAGTGAACCTTTTGATCAAATGTTGTTAAAGAAGCATTTAGGCGTGTTAATGATGTAAGAATTGAGTGATCTTAGGTTTGTTAGATTTGACTCTATGAGCCGCTTGATTTTACTATAAGCTTGTTAGATTTAGAATTCATTTGACCATTCAATTGCTTACTAAAGCCTCCAATTATGCTTAAATGACTTGATCTGGGCTTGATTAGACCTAGATGGAACTAATTTTGGCTTCAATTGGCTCACCTTGTTGTAACGGTCAGTTTGACTATAAGCTTGCTTGAATTGGGGCCCTCGATGGTTATGAATTTAAATGTAAAATGTTTATTGTTTGAAATGCTTCAAGATTCATGCATGATTAAAATAATTTTTTAGAGGATCTTCTACTAATGAAAATTTAATTTAAATATTAGAAATTTATACTTATAAGAATAAAAATTGTTGGTATTTATGCTCTAAATATCATTTTCTTAATTTTTATTCATAATTCTAAAGTTTCTCTTTTATATATACATTAAAATTTGATATTTAACTTAATTTTCTTTTTATTTTATAAATTTGAATTAAAATCAAATGTTTTCTAAAAAATTTTGAAATATTACCCAACCATTTGGCGGCAAGCAGGATTTAATATAAGTAGGATTTGGTAAGGTCATTGGTATGTAATTGAAATTTAGGTGTTAGATATATAAATACATAGGAATTAAATGGTATGTATGTAAATCTTCCATCATTTTAACCCTTCACTGTTGCGATTAGAGCTACCTGAGAAGGCAATGACAGGATCACGATGTACGTGGTCTCCAATATTTTATCTTTCTTCTCACCCTTCACTCCTACTTGAAACCATCGAGGAAGGTAACACTGTTATTTCTTCCCCTTCCATCCGCCTTCACGTGCTTTAGCTTATCTAATTGCATAGATCCGTTGTCCAATGGGATTTACTAAATCCGGGATTTGAGGGAAAAATAAAGAAAAAATGAGATTTGAGAAACAGTAGGATTTAAAGATGTCATTTTTTCAGTTTAGCTGGATTTAGGCTAAATCTTGCTTAAATTGTGCCCAAATCCTGCTACCAAATCACCCCTTGGACAAGAAGCAATTGAAGCTGTGAGGCTGCCGGAGCTGCCTCATGGTCCCACTGTACAGTGTCCGAGACCAACCTTTAAATCCGTTTATCCAAGGCTAAGGGTCAACTCACTGTTGGATCTTGTTTATTGGCTTAAGGCCAACCATCAGTACATTCTCCAGGGCTGAATGTCAACTTAATAAATTGAAATATCCCAAAAAACTAAGCTTGATCTCTCTAGGATAATATCTACAAATGGAAATAAAAAAAAAGAATATTATACGGGAACACTAATACGCAGGTATTAAAGCCAAACTGAGAAACTAACACAAAAGGTTCCTTGGACTCTTTGACTTGATTCACCCGTCATAGGTCGCCTGAAGTTACATCAGAGCACATGAGCTATTTTATGATGATAAACCCAATTGAACACACTAGTCAGCACTGCACAATGAATGTACTTGAGGCCATGGAAATTTTGCATCTCATAAGAAGCTTACTAATAAACTTGAAAATTAAGAGATCAGTTCAAATACACATGAGATAATTGTATAATCAAAATCAACATAAGTCATCATAGATTCAACAGGATTCAAAATGGATATTGTGCATATCTACAGCCTGCTCCTCCCAAGTTTAGATAAAAAATTACAATCGAAGGTTTGGATAAATTTATTCATCTCTTATTTCATTTTGATTTTAAGAAAGTTGCAAGATTGCTTGCACTACATACGAAGGTTTGGTCCTTTATCATTCCATTTTGCATGCTCACTTCCTTTGTATATGTTCATTAGAAACTTTATTGATTTCACAGACTAGGCTTTTGTTGTTACACAAATTTGAGTATGTTAAATGGCATTGCAAATACAAATAAGGTTCGAAATCTTCTCAATAGGTTTTAAACTTTTGATAATTCAATCTTGTTGCCAAGGCTTCTTGATATTTTTGCTGCAGTTGAGTTTACCTACTGATAATATGTTCTGTATTATTTGGTAAATAACACATCCATTATAACTCCTTTATAAATTTTTTATTTAGGTGTTTATTTAGGAAAATTCTAATTGTTTGAAAAGGTGCACTTTTTTCTTCACCAAAATTCTTGAGAGGATGATGCTATGCATTGATTTTGTGACATTGTTTCTTTGAGTTTGTTTCTTTAAATTCTTATTTGTCTTCTTCATCCTCTTGCCTCAGGTATTGGCAATTGTCTGTGGTGTTATACCATTTTTAAAGACTCTAATCCTGAAAGATGATGCACCATTCTTTTTTTTCACTGACAGCTGCCTACTCCTAGGGTATGGTGCAAACCCATTCCTTACTTTTTTCTGCACTTTTAACATTTACTTTTTTTTCTCATGCTCTAGTAGTTTACATTCATATCGTTCCTATCTAGTCCTAAGTTTTGTGTGAAGAAAAATGAGATCTTGTTATAAGCCACAAATGATGCAATATTTTTATTAAGCCACAATTCTACATGATGTAGAGTACCAAAGTAATTTGAATTTGTCCTGTGAATTACACCCAGGAAATAGAGCGTAGAAGTGAAGAGAAAGAGAGAGAATGCTCGGTAACGAGTGGACTCTTTGATAACTGATTGATTAGCCTTTACTGTAGAAATGTCCCCCTATTTATAGAAGGGGGAGGTACTGTGTGCGTAATTACATGTTTACCCTAGCTTTAACAAGGGCATTATAGGGTATTTTGGTCATTTAAATTTACTCGATCAGTTGGCTAAAATCGGTAGTCCATGTATTGAAAAGGCTCGTTCGACTGACTCTACTTAGTTCGGGCAGCCAATCGGCTCTGGTTGACCTTCTGTTGTCCGAACTTTGCTTGGTCAGCAGATTTGCTCTGACGTTGACTGTCGACCTTTAGATGAGGGGTCCCTGCACAATGATGAGACTAGGATGTTGGGTACATGGTGAATCACTGTAATTCGACAAACAACGAATTTCTTGCCAGAGGGTCCCTTTGGGGTGTTCGCAAAGTGCTTCGTGGTGAGAACCTTCAGGCTCTTGAAGAGTTTTGGAGGCTTTTGTGAGGTAGCTGTTGATGCTAGGGCGAGATTTGGGTTGATGCCTTCTTCGATTCATTATATTTTGTGTTTTGGCTCGGATGGTCTTCGTTTGGCCGATTTCGGGTCCCGACCTATGGGAGCTATACTTGATTAATCAAGTCTTTAAACTTCTAGTGATGTGATCCTTGGTTTTCTGTCTGTGGGCCACTCTTGATGACACTATTATCTCCTAGTCTGTTGAATTTTCTCGAGATTCATGTTGACACATTATGATGTACATATTTAGTTTCCGGATTATCTTATTAGGTGGGCAAAAAAGAATAGAGTTTATAGCTTCAAGTCCTACCCAAGTCAAATCAAGCAACTTTTTCGTTCTCAAGTTTATTCTCTTACTCACAGTGAGTTTGAAAAACCTACTACTGTTGATGGTGATAGGGAATGATGAGTTTGACATTTTTCAGATATAAGTGTGTTCCTAGCATATTATTTTAGATATATGGTTATTTTTATTTTGTTGACAAGGGAAGTATTGTTGAGCTGCCTTATATCAGGTTTAGATGGTCCAGTCGGCTTAGCCCCTTAGGGAGCTCTACGTCCTGGACGTGAAATTTTCATAACAGAAGTGTTGACTGAAATGGGTAAGTTAGAATTCAAACTTGTCAAATATTCCATAAATTTGTAGATGCTTTAGAAAAACAACAATAGAAGAAAAAAATCTTCTTCAGAAACCGGTCCAAAGAATTATCTCTTTATCACATGCTAGACTAACATTGCCCTGTTTGTTGCTGCTGTGAGTCAGTTTATACACAATCCTAAAAAACAAAACCTTGGAGTGGTATATGAAATTCTGTAAAATTTGAAAGGAAATTTGGATAAATGAATTCTGTTCAAAGAGAGGGAGGATCTGATTTCTTAAGCATACATAGATACAGACTATGCAGCTTCTATAATTCACAGAAGGTCAATTTTATGGTATCGCTCTTTCTTAGAAGGCAAACTTGTGATTTGGGGTGAAAAGCAAAGTGTGCTATTAAAATCGTGAGCAAAAGCTAAATTTAGATATTTGACACTAGGAATCTAAGAATTACTATAGCTATATATATATATTATATATATATATACAAGTCAATTATCATTACTGTTTGCAATCTCATGCAACATAAGTACTAAACACACTGAAATTGATAGATACTTGCTAAACTAAAAGCTTGACATTGGTTTAATTTTTACTCCATTTATAATCATAAGAAAACAATTTACAGACATTCTGACCAATAGATTATCAAAGCCAGTATTCTATAGATGGCTGACATTCATTTGTTTGAGGAGTGAATTTCTTGCATAATTTCTACCTGCTGAGACAGTCACCAAGATTTTGGCCTTTTTCTTGTTTGTGTCGGTCACCAACTTATTAATCTGTGAAATTCCTATTGGCTGCTCATCAATCCATTTACTATAGAAAAACCAAATCTTTTCTATTCTTGTCGGTGAGTACCTATACCATCACTCAAACAAATTTAGATTTGGTGACTCCTATATCATCTTTTGGTTTTTCACTTCCATAAAGCTAAGTCCACTTACAATCTCGTGCAATCACACATCTGGAGTCAAAACCTTGAGTCTAACTTCGACATTACAACTATACTATGTGATTTGAATGGTGACTTAAACCCTGTCCTTCTTCTAGAGGCCTGATTCAGGACAGGATAGTTGATTTGACCTTAAAGAACAAATTATTCAGAAAATCTATTATGTACATTCATAACACAGGTTTAAATATGGTATTACAATGTCTTACAAATGAACTCTTAGACTTGTTCAATAATCCCTTTTTACCGAAAGGACTCTAAATAATATCTAATTCTTAACACTTCCCCTCAAAATAAGCAAAAGATATCCACTAAGCCCATCTTGTCACATAACCTAGACAAAAGACAAATCTAATGCATAACCTAGACAAATCTAATGAACTAAGTCCTTTAGTGAGGTAGTCAGCCACTTGCTCTCTAGTGGCTACATTACTTGGCTCCAGTAGCCTGTTATTCAGCTTTTTCTTGATGAAAAATCTATCAATCTTCACATGTTTGGTTCTATCGTGTTGCACCAGGTTCTTGGCAATGTTGATTGCTTACTTGTTGTCACATGACAACTTCATTTGAGTTTCTTGGTCCACCTTGAGCTTGATCAACAAAGCTCTCAGCCACATCATTTTGGCAACTTTTGAGGCCATGGCCTTATACTTTGCCTCTTCTACTACATACCATTTCTTGTTATTCCAAGAGACCAAGTTGCTCCTTACGAACATGCAGTATCTTGAGGTGGATCTTTTGCATCTGCACAACTCACCAAGCCAGCGTCATAATTCTTTAATGTCTACCTGCCCATTCTTCTTGAAGATCAACTCCATCCCTAGTGCACTTTTCAGGCACCTCAAAATCTTCAATAAAATTCATCCATACGACCCTTCTTTGGATCATGCATGTAGTGGCTCACCACACTCACTACAAAAGAGATATCGGGTCAAGTGTAACAAAAATAAAATCAGACCGCCTACCATTCTCTGATACCTCTTATGATCAACCGATTCTCCTGCTTCTACACCCAGCTTGGTCTTCTAGTCAATTAGAGAGACTGCAGATTTGCACCCAACGTGTCAGTTTCCGCGAGGAGATCTAGTATTTACTTTCTCTGGGACAAGACCATCCTCTCAAATCCACGAGTCACCTCAATCTTAAGAATGCATCTGAGCTATCCAAGAACATTCACCTCAAATTCATGCTCAATCTTATCTTTAGTTTGGTAATCTCTGCTTCATCATCACCGTTGACAATGATGTCATCATACACAACAAGTATAGTGGTATGACTTCATGTTGTCGAAAGTGTGGTCTGCATTGATTTTCTAATATCTCATGTCCATCATAGCCTTTCTAAACTTGTCATACGAGGCTCAAGAAAACCGCTTCAATCCATATAATGACTTACTGAGCCACACATCTTGCCTGCTGTCTAGATTGTAATGAATTCTAGTGGTATCTCCATACATATCTCCTCCAATAATTCATCATGAAGAAACAGATTTTTCAGATTAAGTTGGTGTAAACTTCGCCACCATTCACTGCTAGAGAAACCAATGTCATCATTGTCTTTGTTACTGATGCAAATATTTCATCATAGTCAATGTTATATGTTTGCTCGTACCTTTTCGCCACTGGTCTTGTTTTGTGCATCTCTACCTTCTCTTATGAAGTTTGTTTCGCTGTGAAGATCCACTTGCACCAAACATCATTTTTTCCCGTTAGTAGTGGCAATATCTCCCATCTTTTGTTTTTGTTGAGAGCCCTAAGCTCGTCATGCATAGTTGTTGGGATCCTCCTTAGCAACCTGCCAACACCTGGGCATAAACATAGTGTCCAAAGATGCAATGATTCTTCCATGTAAATGTGATATGTTAGAATATGAAACAAAATTAGAAATATCATGTTCCCACCCAAAATGTTTAGAAGGATGTTCCGCATTATTGCAAGAGATTCTTTTTAAAGTTGGGGGTTAGCAGAAGATGGAGGAGGAATTATATCATTTGGGAGTTCTGAGTAAGAGGTGGATGATGCAGGTGTCTCAAGAGTCGGGGAAGATAGGAACAAGGGACTAACTGGCACTGCAAACACCTTTCCTCATTTTTCTTCCTTCTCCATGTATACACCCTTAGCTCAGCTTCAGCCTGAATCCCACAATCTCTCAGTTTACTATCGTCATTTTTCGTTTCCTCAACTAATTCATCCCATATTACAGAATAAGACATTGCTCCCACATGCACCACTATCTCACTAATGCTACTCACCTTTACTTGCCTCATATCTACAGTATCTAGTGAGTCACTGAAGGGTGAGGTCACTTTCTCGGCGTAGTACAGTTCAAATTCTCTAAATAACGAATCCATGCTCGCAAACAGTTTCTTCTCTATCGGGCTCTAGTAGACATAAGCCTTCTGGGTAGAAGAATAACCTACGAACACACATTTCACGAATTTGTGATCCAAATTCCCTATTGATGGCTTGTTATCCTTTATAAAACATACACATTCAAACATCTTTAATGGGAGGATCGCGCTATTATTTCCTTTCAACATCTTACTAGAATGCTTTCAATCCAACATCCTGAAGGGTATTCTATTGATCAATTAATCAACTGTCAAAATTGCTTGAACCCATAACTACTTTGGGACATTCATTGCTATCATCATGTTTTGGGCTATCTCTAGAAGCCATTTATTTTTCTCTTTGCTACTCGATTTTGTGTCGGTATGTTTGTACATGTGATTTGATGCTGTATCTCTTGGGCTGGCAAATATTCCCCAAATATTTTGTCAGTATATTTTGTATCATTATCAAATCTCAATATTTTCACGACTGCACTATATTGAGTCTGGATTGTCTTGTGGAAGTCTTTAAAGCAAGCAAACACGTCACCTTTTTTTTTCATTAAACATGACCAACTAACACGAGAAAAGAAATCAATAAAGGTCACAAAATATCAATAACCCTTATAGAACTTGTTTAACAATGTCCCCTAACATCAGAATGTATCAAGTCAAAAACCCTAGAACTCTTATTCTCATAACTCATAAAAGAGCTTCTAGTAACCTTTGCTAAACTCACAAACATCAAAAACAAGTTTTTATTTATTTGTATTTTCATACAATGAAGGATACAACTGACTCAATAAATTAAAACAAGAGTGTTTCATGTGTCTGTGATATAACAACATCACATCTTTCACACATCCCCAATTCTGTTACTCCAACAGTTTACTATGGATGTCAAAGTTGAGTCCATTCTGTCGCGGTGAAAGTACTAGAGTCCACCATGCCACATTCCAGTTTCAAGTGTCTGGCCTGTTCTTTTCTCTTGGAAGACCACCTTAAAAATATCAAATTAAACAAAACATTTTATTTGGAGAATAATGTCACTAATGGATAAAATGTTCATTAGAAAAGAAAGAGCATGCAAAACATTGAACAAAGTCATATAATTGGTATTTCTCACTGTGCTCTTACCAAGTATAGGCTGTGTTGTACCTCAATGATTTGGATGCTCTCTAGTACTACTAGGGGAGTATAGGAAGAAAACTCTCTAACGGTACCTATCAAATGCCAAGATGCACCAGATTCTACTATTCATTTTGATGATTATGTGATGGAAATAGAGACAAGAGCATGTGTATCACAAATACATGGCCAACTAACACGAGTGATTTGATCGCCATTATGGAATCTAGTTCAACTGATTGCTTTTGCTAGAATGTGAACTAGAATGGTTCCCTTTTTTTTAATAATTTTGGTAATAATCATAGATAAAGCAAATGCAAGGTTAAGTAGATGGTATTTAGTCTAATTGTTTATGATTTAATTAAAATAGTATATTTAGCGCAATTAACTATAGTAATTATATTTATTGAGGGAAATAGTCAATTAATTAATTTTCCATTGTTTTCTGGCATGGAGTTTGGTTGATAATTAGGATATTAAATTTACCATATTAATTTAATTAACTTGTTATTTATTAAGCGAATAATGATAATGCATTAAAACTAGTCAATTTTCATTATGTTGTAGATTACTTAGATTAATAAATAATTAATTATGCTAATTATTAATTAATTAGTAAGATAATGAATAATTCTATTCAGCCAATCAGTTTAAAAATTAGTTACTCGAATCAAGCTTGTATTAATTGATGATAATGTTATGAAGTTGTCCTGATTAATTATTCTTTTTAAATGTGAGTTTGAGAGGAGTTATTAGTTCAAGCAAAACAAATAGACACCTGTAACTAACTTTTAAAACTCAGTGCCGGCTACTTCAAGCATCTTTTGTAAAAATAAACAAGCCTATAGTTTTTTATGCTATTTAATAAAAATTTAAGCGTTGAAAAGCAAGTCTACGTTAATATTTATTATGGTCAATTCTAAATGATGACAAATTTCATTGTTTCCAACTACTTAATTGTATGTTGTTTTAATTTCAGGGAAGCCATGATACCTTGCATTTTACTTGCTTTGGGTGGTAATCTTGTTGATGGTATGTGAAGGCCTTTCCTCAAATATTATTATTATTATTATTACTACTAACACTACCACTGCTACTATTTCTCCTGTTAGTGTGTTATGCACTTCTTGTTTCACATTTCAGTGCACAATCATGGTTAATGCTAACCGTTTAGTTTTTATACAATTATTTACGAGGATGGCGAGACCGGCTTTGTGCTTTGCGCTTCAACTTTTGGGAAGCCAAAATCCTGGTGTTTTAACTTAAACAAATATTAACAAGGTTGAGAAGAATTAAAAAAGAAAAAAAAAATAATCAACTAAATGAAGAGAGAAGAATTTTTTTTAAAAAAAGAGAGCCAATGAACCAATTTTGTAGTCTAGGTTATCAGGAACTCTTATTATGTTTATTAATTACCAGTTACGTGGGCTTTTGTCACCAATATCTGCAAATTCTTGTAATTATTGTCTAAGTAGGCATATAACTTTTTAGACTAACTGTAAGAAACAGTCTGCAATTATATTTAGGGTAATTTACATTCATAGCACACATTTCTTATGTATTTACATATCTCACACCTAAATTTCATATTTACATATATAGCACTTTAGTGTATTTCACTTTTAAAAAAGGAGAATAGTGCCATCTTTTTTGGATAATAAAGATATGATACTGTGTGTGTAAATGTGAAAGTTTAGGTGTGAGATATGTAAATACATAAGAATTGTGAGCTATTTATTTAAATGCTCCTATTTAAATAATTTTTTTTTCCTTGGCAGATTTCCAGTCTGCTTTTGTGTTCATTTCTACTTAATGTTCTGTCTGTCACAACCAGGCGAATCTTCTGCAATATCCGTTGCAGCTAGCTCCATTTTTACTTTTGTGTTGTGGTTTTATTAATGTAATTCTAATACTTCAAACTAAGCATTATGTATAAAATTTCTACAATGTCATGTTCATGAACTTCATTCTTTTTATTGTCTTGTTTGTTTTAGAATTGGTAAATTTACATACATACCATGCAATATTTTTGTGTTTACTTATCTAACACCCAAAATTTGTTATTTACACTTAAAGCACTTTGTTGTCATACACCTCTGCATAAAAATATGTATTTCACGGTTAAAAAGATAGTGATGGTGGTATTTTTGATGTGATGTTAAAAATTTGAGTGATATGCATGTAAATATGAATATTTAGGTGTTATATAAGTAAATACATAAGAATTGTGTGGTATGTATGTAAATGCCCCTTCTAGAATGTCACTGGCCTACCACCACCTGTTCAAGGATGCATGCTATTTAGGAAACTCAAATTCTATAATTCAAGCTTTGGTGTGAAAGTGCTATTTTGAGTAGTCATAGAAGGTCGAGGGATGCATTACTAAATAGCTGTTTCTATCATTCTTAAATAATCTATTGACAACAGCCATGCACTTAGTGGTTGGGAACGAATCGAAGAATTATTCCATTCAATACATAACAAGGGCATTTACATTCATAGAACCCAATTCCTATGAATTACATATCTAACATCTAAACTTTATTTTTTTTACCCAAATATTTCATATCACATAAATAAACCACTATTGTAACATTTAAAAGTCGAGTACACATTTTTTTGCATAGGTAAATTGGCATATATATTTAAAAATTGAAGTTTTGGTGTAAGATGTGTACATACATAGGAATAAGTGGTATATCTTCCTATTTAAAATTATGATCTGTACTATTTACGAAAATGAACTAACTAATGTTATGTCTCTTGCAGGTCCCGGTCTTGGAAGTAGAAGGCTTGGTCTGCGCACAATGGTTGCTATAGTCTTTGCGCGGTTGGTCCTAGTTCCTCCAGCAGGGCTTGCCATTGTTACATTTGCGGACAAGCTTGGGTTCATCCCAAAGGGTGACAAAATGTTTAAATTCGTTCTCCTGCTGCAGCACTCGATGCCCACTTCTGTCCTCTCTGGTAAAACATCTTTTATTCCACTTTTGTCTTTTTAGATTCAAATATTTGGCCTTCTTAACATTTGAAGTACCTCTTTGTATCAATTTTCTCTTTCCGTGGCATTTACATGCAAGCCACCCAATTCCTTTCTGTTTATATATCTAACACCTAAACTTTAATTTTTTACATTTAAACACCCCAAATCTTTCATATCACATAAACAATACCACCCCTTTAACTTTTAAAATGTGAAATACACCTTACCATGTAGAGGTAAGGTGGCATGTATGTAAAAATTGATATTTAGGCGTTAGATATGTAAATATATAGGCATTGAATCGAATGTATGTAAATTTTCCTTTTATATTTTAAAAATTTGTTTGTTTAGTTTTTTTTAAATAAGTAATTTATTTTAAAAACATCCTCCAAAAAGTTTTAAATGTTTTGATTGTTTAAAAAAAAAAACCTTCCACAACCAACCTGTTTTAATTCAAATCAAGACAGACAAAATTAGATTAAAATGAAAAATAAAAAACAAAAAAAGAGATAAAAGTGAATCCAGATGTCTCCAAAAAGTTTATCATTATTGCTTTAATACATGCCCCATCATCAGGGATCTTGTCTTTGCAACTAGGGCTGTTAACAATCAGATTTTGAGCTCGATTGGTGTTGGCTCGAGACTAGCTTAAATAGATTTACTTTCTCAAAATTGGCTCATGGCTCATTATATTCGATTTTGAGCTGAGCGGACTCGACATTGAATCAGGCTCGATCCGGCCTGAAATCCAAACAAGTTGGGCTCTAATTGAGTTATTTGGATATGTTTCAGCTCGGAATCGGCTCGATCCTTCTCAAAATTGAAACTAATTGGCTCAAATTGAGTTATTTGGATCCGTTTCAGGTTGAAATTGGCTTGAAATTGGCTCGTGACTCGTTATATTCACTTTTACATAGCATTACATATATAATTTTTTATAAATAAAAAATACTACGAGCCGTTCTCGAGTCAGCTCGAGCCGATTCATGTATGGCTCAAAATCGGCTAGAAAAAAATTTTATCCAAGATTTCAGCTCATAGCTCGGCTTGTTTATTTCGATCCGAGCCAAAATTTGAATCAATTAACGATCTACGAGCTAGATTCACAGCCCTATTTGCAGCCATTAAATCTCCCGCAATTCTACTGAGAATTTTAACATTTAGGTTCAAATTGCATGTTTTATTGATTATTGTTTACAGGCTTAATTTAGCAAATTTGCAAATTATACTTCTTGGATACGTATGGATTATCTAGGATACTTATATTTTATTCCCCAAAGCAAAACTTTTCAAAATGATCTTTTTTAATTCCTTAATTTGATATATCAAGATTCAATAACAGATTTTGGTTAAAATGATGTTTATATTTGAAAATTTCACTTCAATCCAGCCAATACAAATTTGTAATTTGTTCCCTTTTTTTAAATGGCTATTATATTGACTTTAGAAGTTATATAATTTAAATAAAAATTTTAATTCTGGAACGCTTGTTGGAAACACTATTTATTATTTAATTTATATTTCTTTGCCACATAAGCCTGATTTCTTATTTATTAAAGCTGTCATATACATAGCATATATTTTCTACATAAGTTTCCATAGTTTTTACTCCCAAACTTTAAACTGAAGATGGTTTGCAAAAGTATATTTCCATGTTGGTGTCTTCTTATTGTACACACTTTTAATCATATTTTCACCACACACTTCTGATCATATTTTCACCATATTGCTATTCAAGTTAAACGAACTACTAAGGGCATTTAGGTGCATACCCCCCAATTCTTATGTATTTACATATCCAATACCTAAACTTTGATTTTTACATTTATACCGCCCAATTCTTGTTCTTACATTTATTTCACAAAAAATACAACTATTCTAACTTAAAAAAAAATGAAATAAACCTTTTCATGCCTAGATAAGCTGGCATGTATGTAAAATTAAAGTGTCGGTGTTTGGTAAATATATGTAAATCTTTTTTATGGTATCCAATAGATCTATTACTAACTTGCAGGTGCTGTTGCGAACCTGCGAGGATGCGGGAAAGAGGCTGCAGCTGTTCTGTTCTGGGTTCACATATTTGCTGTTTTCTCCATGGCTGGATGGATTGTTCTATATCTAGCCATATTATTTTAGATTTTGGTATAGCCTATGTAATATAAAATTCTCACGCAGCTCATTTTGTTCTGAAGAAAAAAAATCAGGATATTCTGATGCTCGTTTTACCTCAGGATTGGGTAAATTTTACCACAGGTGTTCTTGATTTCATGCATCATTAGCTATCC
The DNA here is from genome assembly GCF_001263595.1 of Phalaenopsis equestris. Classification (NCBI taxonomy): domain Eukaryota; kingdom Viridiplantae; phylum Streptophyta; class Magnoliopsida; order Asparagales; family Orchidaceae; genus Phalaenopsis; species Phalaenopsis equestris. Next base: position 46,148 of record NW_018165219.1, read on the forward strand.
ATTAATATAACCAAACTAGTAGATAGTATAATTAAATCTTCAGACAAATAATTTAGCTGTATTGTGCTTATAAATGTCTGAGAGTTTAGTAGTAACTTCTAATAGTTTGATTGTATGTCTTAAATTGAATTGTATTGATTATTAGTTTTGTTTCATTGAAGAATGATGTGGCCTGTAGAATTAAGAATATGAATGATAAATTTGTTTTACTCTAATTAAATTTCTATCAGGATAGTCTTACATAAGTTTTTTGGGACTTTTGCATACATACCACAGAATTCTTAGTATTTACATTTCTAACATCTGAAGTATTATATTTACCTTTGTAACGTTTTGATGTAATAAACCTATGCATGAAAATGTGTATTTCACTTTTAAAAAGTAAGTGATAATGATAATTTTGATCAGATATTAAAATTTCGAGTGCAATGAATGTAGATGTTAAAAGTGGGTGTTAGATATATGAATACATAAGAATTGTGTGCTGTATTTTCATTTGTTGGTTTGAATTACTCTGCAGAAAGATTTGGAATTTATGGACTATACTGCTCAGAGAATTTGTATTGCTTTCTGTCTAACTGCCCCGATTCAACTGTATTTAAGTGCTGACCTGGAGCATAATATATTATGCGAAAACATTGCGGAAGTATAGAAATTTACAATAGCAATAAAACAAAATAGATTTACTTGGTTTGACATTAAGTTGATTCGCTTACGTTCACAGGTTGGAGATTTCACTAGTACTGGATGTGAGAAACAAAAAATCAGCTTGGGGTTATAATTTTCACACTTCTCACTATACAACCCTTCATAAGTTTTCAAGTCCCTTTTATAGAAGAATAGGGCATACAAGTAAATAAAGTTAAAAGACAGTTATCTTAATTATAATAAAAGCTATAAATACAACAGAATATACATCTATGATAGCTAATTTTAAGCCATTTTAGGTCCTACCATATAATTCTCAGTTCCCTTCTGTTTTTGTATCATGTTTTTGTACTAACTTCTCATGGATGGTTTCTTTATACTGCCATTATCTAGTGCTTATGATGCTTTTACTTATTTTTTTTCTTTTCTTTTGTCAAGGGTTGGGGTGTCAAATGAGCAACTAAATGCTTATTTAAGGTTTATTTAATCTATACTTTCTTGGCTGTCATCATGAGTTTTGAGTTAAGCTCAAAATGATGTTGAGATTTGATGGGTAGCATGTTGGGGTTTTGCTTCACATTTTGTTGCTTGCTTTTGCCTGAATAACAGAAGCTGCTTAATATGTTTTGGAAAAGGGGTATATTTACATGCACACCAAACAATTCTGATGCATTTATACCTTTCATATTTACATGCATAGCAATTAATCTTTAATATCATATCAAAATACCACCGTCGCCTATTTTTTTTATAGTGAAATACACATTTTCAAGTTAGGTTTATCACACTAATGTGTTATAAATGTAAATGTGAAAGTTTAGGTGTTATATATATAAATACATGAGAATTGTGGTATGTAAGTTTTCCCTTTGGAAATTAGTTGAGGAAAGGTTTGGCAGGATAAAAGAAGTTTAGTTAGTTTCTCATAAAAATATTTGTTATTGATATTAGTTTCTTATCTATGTTAATAATTAAATATTTGTTAGTTATTTATTTTATTAAATTTTTGAATTTGTCATAGTATTATATGAATTATTCATTCTTATTAATGTAACTCTTATTTCAGATGCTAACTATAGCTCTAATTTATTTACTTTTAAATATGGGTCTCATCTTTGTTGGTACCCCTGTTTTGAATGAGCTTTAGATTAAAATAATGTCTATCATCAATTATGCCATACATCTTAAGCTGTCTAAGAAAATATTAGCAAAATAAACTCGTTGCTTCTGAGTTTTGCATGGGAATGCAAGATAATTTAGGACATAATGTCATAATTTGGAGATAGTGAGGTTTTACATATCATCTAATGCATTTTATTTAGTCTACGGAAAAATATATTAAGTTTAGTTTTGGCTGAAGATTTTAAGATTTTTCTCTTCGATGGAAAAACATTTGAGCTTTGTCAAGTCACTTGGAGGAGTCATTTTTATTATGAGCTGACTGCTGCGCACGCACACACATATTCTGTCATTAGAAACTCATGTCATTGTCATTGTCAAATTTATATGTTTCTCATTTTATTATCTAGAAATATTATGAATGTATCGCATCATGTTATTTAATAACATTTTCAGTGTCCTCTCCCATTAAAACTAGTCTCATGAGTACTCAAAAAATACTTTGTCATCCCCAATTAAGTCAAAACATTTTAGTAAAAATTACATTATGTTTATTATGGTTGAGAAAGATGCCATCTACAAGATGAAATAAATTTAGTTTTCATATATTATCCCTCTCATTACTCTCAATATGTTCCATGCAGACAAGAATTATAGTTCTAGGTTTCATATATTATCCCTCTCATTACTCTCAATATGTATCATTCATATTCATTATTATTAATGATTTTAAGTTATTACTAATGAATTAAGGTTTTAGAGAAATATAATTTATGAGATACATAGATTTATTTAAAGGAAAACTCTTAGTTTTCATGGTGAGATCTTTAACCTTAAAGTGTCTATGTATTTTCATCATCTAACTCTACATGTGACTAAGCAATTTAATACCTCTTACAAGTATAATTAAAATTTACATTTATTTGTAATAGAACAACTCAAATGAGTCAATTTAATATAATGTTGTTAGATTAAAATAAAATAAGTTTAACTATAATTATATTATATTTAAAACATACTCAAATTATATTTGAAATATGCTTCAACCATCTTTAAATCATAATCAAAGCATATTCAAATCGTGTTGAACCATACTAAAGCCATGTTTCAAACTTTCTTTGTTAGAATCATTATTAAACATTTTTTAATTAAGTTTAAGTTATATTTAATTAAAGTTTGGGTCATATTTGACTCCATAAATTTTGTTTGAATTTTCTTTAAACCTTATTCGAATATTGCTTGAACTTTGTTTCAACTTTCAATCATGTTCAAACTTTATTAGAACCTTATTCAAATATTTCTTAAACATGGACAAAATTTCATTTGGACATTGCTTGAAGCTTGTTCAATTTTTGTGCAAAGTATGTTTAAATATTATTTAAAATTTTTTGCAATATTAAAATAAGATTAAAAAATGATTTGAACATCCTCATTAGGATAGTGTAAATAAATTTTAATTTAACTTTTCTAGTTAAATTATAACATGCAAATCATATAGTCATATGGAAGACTTCAAAAACCAAAATTTTTTTAGCATGTATTGAGTACAAAACATGTAAAACTTCATGCATTCTGCTAAAATTTAAAATTTATTTATCATTAAATTTTTATAAAATTACAAAGCGCTACTAAATCATAAGAAACCAAATTAATTATCTAAAAGCGTAATTGAAATGTTACTTTCAAAATTAAATTTTAAATATGTTTAAAATGAGAAAAAAATGATTAAAGATAAATTTTTTATGTAGTAAAAGTGTTACTTGAGGACAAGTAACAGTTAAGTTTGAGGGATTTTGATACCCAAAAAAAAAAAATTTACATATATATTTAAGGCTTATATTTGGTGATATTGCACTTTAAAAAAACATATTTTTATGTTTTATTGCGGGTATATTAAGTCTAAGCATTTAGAGCTTAAAAGATGCAAAAAGAGCGAAATTTGAAGTTAGAAATAGTGTTTTCAAAAAATTGAACTGGCACCTACGTGTCAGAACTAGCGCCTAGGCGCCAAAATACAGAGAAGAAGGGGCCTAGGCTCCAGATTTCGGTGACTAGGCGCCAGAGACGGTTATTTTTACAAATGCATTGAATTTGGACTGATATTGAAGAGGTGCTTATGGAGACTCTCGGGAAATTCATCCCTACATTATAAAAGGGTGTTTCTACGTCAGAATTGGGGGTGGCGTGAGTATCAAAAATTGTGTGTGAAGGTGTGAGAGTGTGACAGAGTTGTAAGAGGAGAGGGAAAGCGAGAGATTTCTTCTTCCTTACATTTCTAAGAGAGATTTAAGTGTTATTGTAAAGAGAGAAAGAGATTTAAAGGAACTTCAAGGGATTTGCTTAGGAAAGAGATCAAGTTAAGTTGTTTTACTCTTCTTTCTTGTTTTGTAAACTTATTATAATATATAAAATTCATATTTTGTTGTATCTTTCTCATGAATTCTGAGTAGAATTCTTTGTCCTTCTCTCTACAAAAAGAAATGGTCATGTGAAGAATCAAGATTGTTGTGTAATTTTAATTTCATATTTGTGATGATTCAAACATCGAACTTCATTTACTTTTCGATCTGGTCAATTGAATTGTTAAAATTTGTTGTGAAACATACAATCCAAGAGGGCTATGCTTTATTAAACAAAGTAAGAATCACATTCGATTTCATGGATGAGAATGCAGGTTATGGGGTTAATTGCAAATAAATAGGAAAATATTCATTGATGGGCGTAGACTTGGAAATTTTAGAGTGACAGACTAAAATCACCAATTTTCTCCAGGATTTTGGAAACTAAAGCGAGGTGTTAGCCTCTGGCGAGAGGAACATAAGAACTCTGGAGTGAGAGCCAGTATCTTCCCAGCCTAACCACATATTTAGGGACTAAACAATGAATTAGTCAATGTTCTTTTTCGCTTGTAAAAATGATAAAAAATATAATTGCTTCTATTTGACACAATACAATTTTGCTTCAATTTGATAATTCACTAACTACAATCTCGTTGTAATGGGGATGATGTTTTCTTCAATTTGAACTCTTCGTCACAAAACCTAGTTTAATTTTAGTAAATTTAACTTTGAAGTTTAGAGATTAGTGTTAAAAAGTAGTTTCTTTAGTGACATTAAACAAATTCTGACATGTTTTCTTACTTAAGTTTTCTATAGTTTAAATATTTTGCTTTTTCATGATTTTACTAACAAATTTTCACCTCCCTATGAGATTGATACTTAAGACTCCATTATAGTCTTTTATTACTTAAACGATACATATACTTGCGTTTGCAACCTAGTGATGATTTGAAATTGAAAATACACCTTAATTCACTAAGAGTGACAGCTTTAAATTTTTTAAAAGAGAAAACTTATTATACTGAAGGAAATTTTATTGTGATTGATATGCAAATTTTTTAGCATAGCTGTCTTGTGTGTTGTGGTGTTCAAAAACATTTATAACTCACAGAATAGTCCCGCATCTTGGTGCAAGACCACTTTATGTACTTGACACTGATGATATTTCTTAGTTTTTTCCATACAATCTATCGTCATTGTCGGTCAATATTATCTGAGTCTCTTAATCTTCATCTTTATTGTCGGCCCTGACTGGTGAACACCACACAATCTGACATGTACCTCTTTGACAATATTATGCGCTTTTGTTCAGCTTAAACATCTCAACCACATCTGATTGAAGGATATTCTATAGAGGACATTGTCTATCAAAGCAAATGAAAGAGCTCTTTTCGTTATGTGATGTGATAGTGACTTGTCATTTGGTAGCTTTCCTGTTTGCAAATATTCTATTAAAGGCTTGTGTCAATCTTCGACATCATCAGTTACTGTAGCTGCTATCTCTTCCTTTCCAAGCTTGTGTAGATTGTCGTGGTTGATCTGTGACAGAACTTGACGTCCCTGTACCGTAATATCAGTAGAATTCTTCGGCAGACATGCCAACTCTTTAGCAATCTTGGCTAAAGAGTCTACATGAGCATTCTCTCCTTGAAGAATTTTGTAGAGTGTTACACTGGGAATCTTCTCTAATAACTTCATTGTGTAGTGATGATATTCTACTAGTCTTAGCTTGAAAATCTTGTACTGTCTGACAACTTGCTGAATTACAAGTTTTAAGTTGCCATATATGTCAATGTCCATTAATATTGTTAATTTCAATCCAGTTACCAAAGCTTCATATTCTGCTTCATTGTTGGTACATGCCTCTGTCAAGTGGTAAGAGAATCTAAACATTGCATGATCTGGTGTGATGAAAATTAGGCCAATCCTCGCTTTTTCTGGTATTACTGTTTGTGATTCTTTATCTTTTCTAGCTGACGAAGCTCCATCATAGCACATCTCCCAACGTTGAGCACTAGACTGTTCCACTTATAGTATATTTTCATCAGGTAAGTTGTCATTGAGAGGGGATCAAGCTAGCGGTGGGTGTGATGCAAGAAAATCTGTCAAAATCTGTCCTTTGATAGCGCAAAGTATCATGAAGGTTATATTAAATTATAATAAGATCATCGACCATCTTGCTAACCTTCCAGAAAGCGTAGGGCTTGTCATAAAATTTTGCAACGGATTAGCTTTCAAAACAATGCTAAACTTATGAGAAATCATGTAATGCCTAAGCTTCTGGGCGGCAAAAATCAAAGTCAAACAATGCTTCTAAATAGGAGGATACTTTACCTCCACCATTATTAGATGTCGACTCAAGTAGTAGAGTGTGTTTTCCTTACCCTCGTCATTGGCCTAAGCTAACAGGGCTTCATGAGAGTCATCTACGGCCATGATATAAAGTATCAAAGGTTTTCTCAGGATAGGGGTTGCCAATACAAGAGGTGTCATTAAGTATTTATTTATCTCCTCAAAAGCGCACTCGCACGGCTCTCCCCAAAAAAATTAAGCATTCTTTTAGAGTAAATTTTAAAAGGGTTGTCACCTTCCTAACATATTAGATATAAAGTGACTTAGGTATGTCAATTAATCTTGGAAGGATCGTAGTTGCTTCAAGGCTCTGGGAGGTGGCATTTCTATGATAGCTTTAATCTTCTTTGGGTCGATCTTGATTCCCCGATGACAGACAACGAATCCTAGAAATTTCCTGGAGCTAACACAGAAGGTGCACTTTAAGGGAATCATCTTAAGATTGCAATGTCGTAATCATTCAACGACAATCCTCAAATCATACAAATGGTCCACTCGTTGCTTGATTTTGATGACAAAGTTGTCCACGTAGCACTATACCTGGTTGTGGATGAGGTCATAAAAAATCTTCGTCATAGCTCACTGGTAAGTTTCTCTGGCATTCTTCAACCCAAACGAAATTACTGTGTAGCAGAAGATTCCAATCAGCGTTCTGAAGGCTGTAAGTGTTGTGTCTTCTGTAGACATCTTAATCTAATTGTATCCTGACGATCCATCCATAAAGGAGAAAATCTAGTGTGTGGGCGCGATGTCCACCATTAACTCTGGTATCGGTAGCGGAAACTCATCCTTTGAACATGCTTTGTTTAAGTCCCTAAAGTCGACACATACCTGAATTTGTCTATTATTCTTCTTAACCGTCAAAACATTGGCTAACCATTTGGGGTACTGTTCTTCTTGCATAAATTTAGCGTCTATTAATTTCTTCACCTCAGTGATGACTTATTGTTCTATTTCAAGGTGCATACTTATGGGAGCTTGTTTCACTGGGGTCATACTCTTGTCCACTCTAAGCATGTGAACTGCAGCTTCCGAAGATAATCCTGACATTTCATCATAGCTCCAAGTGAAGCAATCCTTGAATTCTAACAGTAAATTGGTCAGATACGTAGATTCCTCTTTTCTGAGTAGAGAACTCATGAAGGTATGTCAGGGATTCTCCTCAGTCTTAAGATTAAATTCCTTCAGTTCGTTGACTGTTGTTTTGATTTCCTCTTCAAACTTTGGTGGAGCATCGTCTATCGGAGAGTCTCTAAAATCATCTTCAAGTTTGAGGTAATCCTCTTCCAATATGCTAGTAATAACCATGCAAAATTTCGAATAGTCGACTGGTCTTATCGTACCAAATCTGAGACCCTCTTTTGAGTTGAGAGTTCAACCTTTAACGTTCCATAACTTCTCAAAGAGTTGTAGTTTATCCTTCGACATTTATTTTGGCACATAACCTTGTTGAATTAATTTTTTGTACACACGGAGAAAAGTATCCAAATGATAATTCCTTTAATTCATTAGCATCATATTCTTCTAAGTTTACATGAGCTTTAGAACTAGAAGGAGGAGAAGCACGGTCAAATTTGATCAATTTCAAACCAACACCTCGGACTTCCTTGACCTCTAGAATCTCGACCTAATGGGAGTGAATCAGAGTTAAGGTCATGGATTGCATGTAGTGATTGATTCGATCATACATCGACTCGTATTCACTCTTCTCTATATCCTCCAAGGAGATCTCAAACTGTGACTTCTTCTAGTTTATCGTCATTGTATCTTCATCGGATTTATCTTCTTCAGAGCTTCCTTCCACGTCGATGTTGATGGTTGGCTTTGTATGTTCAACAATCGTGTTGGTTCTTCCTCACCCACATCCCTAGCCTTGATCTCGGATGTGTGAGCTAAGAGAACCTCCACCAACTTGATGCAAATGAGTGGTGGAAGATCATTGAATTGGAGTCAAATGATCTCTTTACTGTGATCCTTTTGAATCTTCAATCTTATTTAGCTCAATATCTCTGGAAAAGAGGGTCTTCTTTGGAGGAGTGTAGTAGGCGACGTCTTCATGGATGCCTACTTTATGTATCGAGAAAGGTTGTAGGTCTCCCTTAATGTAGTATTCTTGTCCTTCCTTGTAATACTTAATGAGCTGGTAGCAATGACGAGACCATATTATGCTCATGAATCCATGGTCAACCCAACAAAGCGTTGAAAGAGGTCTCTGTGTCGATGATATGAAACTTAGCGGTTCTTACTAGCTCACCAACCTTCATGAGTAGTGTAATTAACCCAAGTGCTCTATCTTCCTTATTATTGAATCCTCTTAGCATCATCTTATTGGCGGTAATCTCTTATGCATCAATATCCAAATACGCTAACGTCCATAGACTCATAAGTTGAGTGACGCCCTTGGATCTACCAAAACTCTGGAGAGCACAAATCTGTTGATGTTAACGGAAGTGTAGAGCAGTCGATTGTGGTTGGTAGTGCCAAGTAGCAAGTCTTCATCGGTAAAGGTTAGCCCAGGCTATTCCTTTAACGAACGAACTTCATCCGAGGATGTGCTATTATGATTATTTTTGGTGATATTGCACTTTAAAGAAGGGTATGATACACCAAAATAATATGTTGTTTTAAGTATAGATTTTATGCTTATTTTTGTGATATTTCACTTTAAAGAAGAGTATTTTCATGTCTTTGTTGCAGATATATTAATTTTAGACATTTGGACCAAAAGTAGCAAAAAATAAAATTTGGAGCCAAAACAGTAAATTTTAGAATTTTGGTGCTTGAAGCGCCAGAACTGACACCTGAAGTGCCATTTGACAGAGAGCTGGCACCAGAAGCGTCAGAATTTGTGTCTGAAGCACCATTTGACAAAGAATTGGTGCCATAAGTGCTAGATTTGGCGGCTAAAGCACTAAAACCCAGAACTTTGTGGTCTTAAGAAGGTTGGCGCTTGAAGTGCTAGAGATGACTTTTTGCGGATTAAGGCAGTTTGGGTGAATTTTGCCCAAATTTTGGAAGGGAAACTTGTTTTAAACACCCCATGGAGTGATTCAATGCATCTAGACACTTTGGAATGTTCTTTTATGAAGGGATTGGAATACTTTGGAATGTTCTTTTATGAAGGGATATGTCTCTTGAATCAATAGACATGTTTTTTTAATTCAAAAGGGTTGACTTTTGGATAGAGTTTTAGAGGAAATTTTAAATTCTTTTTTGATGGAGGCAACCTCTAATAAAAGAGAGGAAAGTCTAGGGCTTGAAGGGGACTTTTGAAGGGGGGCGGTAAGAGGAGTTTGAAGAAAGAGAGTGGCGTGAGATAGAGGGAGAGAAAGTCAAGGGCTTGGAGATTTTCTTTAATGATTGTAAGAGGAGAGGGAAGGTGAGAGATTTTTCTTCTTCATTACACTTCTAAGAGAGAATTAAGAATACTTGTAAAGAGGGAAAGTGCTTAAAGAGAACTTCTAGGGATTTGCTTGGGAAGGATTGTGAGATAAGTTGTGTTCTTTTATTTCTTTGTTTTGTAAACTTATTTTTATATATGAAATCCGTGTTTTTTCATATCCTTCTCATGAATTCTAAGTAGTCTTCTTTATCCTTATCCTTACTTTGAGATATAATTTTGTGAAGATTTGATTTTGTTTTATACAGTTTTAAATGACAATAATTTGCGATGATTTGAACTGCGATCTTCATTTACTTTTTGATTTGACCAATTAAAATATTAAAATTTGTTGAGAAATATATGTTCCGAAAGGGCTATGATTTTTACAACCTAGGGAGAATCACATTTGATTCCATAGAAGAGGATGTCATTCATGGGATTGAGTGCAAATAAATAGGGAAATATATTTTGTTAGATACATAATTGGAGATTTTAAGGTGATAGATTAAAATCCCCAATTTGATCAAGTTGATTGGAAACTAATACAAGATTTTTGGCCCACAGATGAGTGAGTAATGGGAGCTCTGGTGTGGCAGCTGTTATCCTCTCAGCCTAACCGCGAAATTAGGGACCAAACTACAGATTAGTCAATGTTATTTATGCATTCAGAAGAGGGTAAAGAATATGATTGCTCCTATTTGGCACAAAATAATTTTATATATTTTCAAATGATTTTAATTTCTTCACAATCCATTACTCATTGTAAAGGAGAATGATGCTTTCATAAATTTGAACTTTTCACCGCAAAAACTTTATTTAGTTTTTATAAATTTTACTTTTAAAAGTTTAACAATTAATTTAATTAACTTAGTCTTTTAATTGTATTTTATTTAGCATTCACTCATTTACTTTAGATTCAAATTTTGTACTTCACTTTTATAGTTTAAAATTGTAGTTTACATTATAATCTTAAGAATTTACTTATAAGCATTTCCAACTTCCCTGTGTGATCGATTTTAAGGCTCCTAATAATTTTCAATGGCTCTCTGAAAGGGTAAATCCAAAAAGAGTAGCTAGTATTCATGATTCTAATGCAATATCTACGTTAGTTGCCCAAATAGCTGTTATATCAAAGAAGATAGATCAATATGAAATGAATTATTCTCAGACATCACCTATTCTTCAGAAAAACTCCTTGGTACAAATGATAGAATCTGAATCTTCTTATGAGACCTTAATTGCAATAAATAATCAGTCTAATAATCCTTATGCCAATTATTATAATCCTAGTTAGAAGAATCGTCCAAATTTTAGTTGGAGTAACAATAACTCTAATGTTGCAAATCCGCAATGGGGAAACAACGCTGTGAACCTATTGGGAAACCCCAACAATCAAGAAAATTCAACTTATAAATCATATTACTCTCCAGGTTTTAATAATTCGCAGAGTAAGGAGAAAAAGTTATCAATGGAAGAATTGATATTATAAATGGGAAGCCAATTACAAAGTCAAGGAACTGCAATTAGAAACATGGAAAATCAATTGGGATGTATTGCTACTGCACTTAGCAATAGATCTCCAGGAATGTTGCCTAGTAAAATCATCCTAAAGATCAAAACAAAGAGCAAATTAAGGCTATTCAACTGAGAAGTGGAAAAGAATTGGAGACCAGAGTTTAAAAAGAAGTGGAAGTTGAAGTTGAAAAAGATGAGGTGGAAAATGAAAAATCTGTGAAGATTTTCATTTTTAGTCAGAATGTCCTATTAAAGAAATGAAAATCACTGTAGAAAGACCACCACCTCCATTTCCTCAAAGATTGAAGCAGAAAAATGGAGATAACAAAATTTTAAAGTTTTTAGAAATATTGAGGAAATTAACGATAAACATTCTATTTATTGAAGACTTGGAACTAATGCCAAGCTATGTGAACTTCATAAAGGATATAATTAATAAGAAAATGAAGTTTGTAGATAATTAGACTGTTGCACTCAGTGAAGAGAGTAGTGCTATAATTCAGAAAAGACTTCCTGAAAACTCAAAGTTCCTAGTAGTTTTACTATTCCTTATACTATTGGCAAAAGATTTTTTGGAAAAGCTTTATGTGATTTAGGATTTAGTGTTAGTCTTATGCCTTTATCAATTTTCAGAATGTTGGGTTTAGAAGATATTTCACCTACAACTGTAACTCTTCAGTTAGCTGATAGTTCGATTACCTATCCTAAAGGAGTTATAGAAGAATTTTTGGTAAAAGTTGATAAATTTATCTTTCTCGTGGATTTTATTATATTAGATACGGAGCAAGATAAAGAAATTCCTATCATTTTAGGAAGACCATTACTTGCCACTAGAAGAACTTTGATAGATGTGCAAAAATGAGAACTAACAATGAGAGTTAGTGATTAAGAGATTACATTTAATATTAAATATTACTTAATATTACAAAATCAATGAGATACCCTGCAAAAGATCAAGAGATTGAATGCTTTAGAATGGATATCAATGAATATTCAAGCCCTTAATATTTCAAGAAGACATTCAAAAAGGAATTTGAAAAAAAAAATGTGGAATATGAGGATGAGGATAATATTCAAGATGAATATATGGAAGTGAGTAATGAAGATTTGAATAATGTTCAAGAGAAAATTGAAATGTTAGATCCTTCAGAAAGTAATAAGAATTTGATTTCATTTATTGAAAAACCTCCTGAACTAGAACTAAAAACACTTCCTACACATTTAAAGTATGCATTCTTAGGAGATTTATGTACATTACATGGTATAGTATCCTCATAATTAACTAATAAGCAAGAACAACAATTGTTGGAAACTTTGAGAAGATATAAGAAAGCCTTTGGATGGACATTAGATGGACATTAGTATTAGTTGACATTAAAGGAATCAGTCCTTCAATTTGTATGCATAAAATTTTATTGAAAGATCAACATGAACCAAGAGCTGATCCTTAAAGGAGATTGAATCCTATCAAGGAAGAAGTTGTCAAGAAAGAGATTTTAAAATAGTTAGATGCTGGAATCATATATCCTATTTCAGACAGTGCTTGGGTGAGTCCAATTCACTGTGTTCCAACAAAGAAAGAGTGACTGTAGTGACAAATGAGAATAATGAATTAATACCAACAAGACAAGTCACTGGATGACGGATCTGCATAGATTATAGAAAATTAAATTCTGTCACTGATACACTTAAAATATATAGTATTTTTAGACACATTTTTATACCTATTTTTGAGATATTTTGCTTTAATAGAAGGTATTTGTGTGTTTTTTTTCAGGTATAAGTAAAAAGGTGAAAATTGCTAAAAGGAGTGAAAAATGATCAAATTTGGAGCAAAAATGTGAAAATTATGCTAAAAAAAATGTGAAAATTAAAATTTGGAGTAAAAATGTGAAAATTATGCTAAAGTGTTTTGGCGTCTAAGCGCCAGATCCGGCGTTTAAGTGCCGGTGAAATAGAGAAGGTCACGCTTAAGTGCCAGAGGCCCCGCGCTTAAGCACCAGAGGCAGTTATGTAATGTCTTACTTCATTTTGCCAAATTTTGAAGGGACCTTTGAGGCACATATTGGCTAAAGTAGGTGGTTATGACCACTAGAAACGAAAATATGGTTAGAAAACTTGTGAAAGGAGGAATCTTTTAGAGATTTCTTTGAATTTAGACACATTTTGAAGAGTTACCAAGGAACCTCTTGGATATTTATAAAAGAAGTCGGTTGAGACTTTTTATGTGTGCTTGAAGGTCCTGAAAAGTGTTAAAAGGGGGGAGTTTTGAGAGAAATTTGGAGAGAATTTCAGGCACCACAAATTTACTTTATCCTTTTTTGTTTTTAGTTTTATTTTGAGAGTCAAGAGTGTTATAAAAGATAAGAGATTCAAAAGAACTTCAAGAGTTTGGTAGAGGATTTGAGATAAGTTTTTATCTTTTGTTTTAAAACTGCTTTTAGTTTTAATCGAGACTTCTTATTGGTTTGACAATGATTTCTACTTTTAAACTAAAGTGTGGTTTTGTTTTCTTCGTACTTTTCTTTATCTTTCTCCTTAAAATGATAAGTAATTAAAATGTTAGATGGAAGCTGTGGTGAGTATTAATCTTTAATGTTGGAAGAAGTTGTGATGATTTAATTCCATCCACTTCATTTAGTTCTTGATTTGGCCTATATAGATGTTAAAATTTTTTGTGAGAGCATGTAAGAACTGGGCTGATATTGTCTCAGTCAACAATTAATTGGAAAGAATCACATGAGGTTGTATGAATGAGAATGTGATTCATATGATTTAGTGCAAATAAATAGGGAAATTATCTTTGAAGGTGTAGAGTTTAGAGGATTTTAAAGTGATAGGTTAAAGCGGTTAAAGCCCCCAACTTGGTTTATTATTTTAGGTTCTGATACGAGATGTTAGCCCCAGGTGGAGGGAATCGAGGGAACTCTAGAGTGAGAACTGATATCATCCCTGCTATCTTCAGGACTGTTCAAACTTTAAATTAGCCAATGTTCTTTATAGCATCTCTAGTAAGGTTAAGAATATTATTTCTCCTATTTGACACAACACAATTTGTGTACTTACACAATAGAATTCCTACACTTATTACTGATTCATGATAAGGAGAAAGAAATTTTCATATTCAGTTCTTTTCTTTACATAAACTCAAGTTATCTTTAGAAGTTATTACTTTTTTGTCAAAATATCAAAAATATCAAAAAGATTTGAACTTTAATTACTATAAAAAAATATATAGTTTAAACTAATTATGAAGAAAAATTTGAAGTAAAAGATTTGGAACATGAGCAACAAGAGGAATTAGATCAATATGAAGATCTTTTTAAAGAAGATTCAAACTATGTTCGAGAAAGTTTTAAAATTTTGGACACCATAGAAAAAAATAATCATTTTTTTCCATCAGTAGAAAAGCCTCCAGAACTTGAGTTGAAATTACTTTGTGATTAATTACTTCTTGATCACTTAAAATATATTTTTTAGGAGATTCCTCTACTTTACCAATTATAATATCCTCAAAGTTAACGATGGAAGAAGAAGAAATGGAAGAAGAAGAAATATTGATGAAAGTTAACGATGGAAGAAGAAGAAATATTGATGAAAATTTTAAAAAGTTTTAAGAAAGTCTTTGGATGGACAATAGCTGATATTCAATTTGTATGCATATAAATTTGTATGCATATAATTCATATGGAAGAGAAGTGCAAACCCAGGGCTGATCCTCAAAGAAGATTGAATCTTTTAATGAAGGAAGTTGTTAAGAAAGAAATCTTATAGTGGTTAGATGTTGGAATTATCTATCCTATTTCAGATAGTGTATGGGTTAGTTCAATCCAATGCATTCCTAAGAAAGGAGCAGTAACTGTGACTGTGAACAAACATAATAAATTAATATTAACTAGACAAGTTACAGGAATATGCATTGATTATAGAAAATTAAATCTTTCCACTAGATAAGATCATTTTCCATAACCCTTTCTATATCAAATGCTGGATAGACTAGTTGGGTATAAATACTTCTATTTTCCGGATGGATATACCAGTTATCACCAAATACAAATAACTCCTGAGGATCAAAAGAAAACAACTTTTACCAGCCCGTATGGTACATTTTATTTTAGACGAATGTCCTTTGGTTTATGTAATGCCCCTGCTACTTTTTAAAGATGTATGATGGCAATTTTTTGTGGTTTAATTAAAAAAGAGATTGAAGTATTTATGGATGATTTTTCAGTTTTTGAAACTTCATTTAACTCATGTTTAGAACATTTATCAAAAGTTCTTAAGTGCTGTGAAGAAACAAATTTAGTCCTTAATTAGGAAAAATGTCAATTCATGGTAGCAGAAGGAATTGTATTGGGACATAAAATATCAGAAAAAGGTATGGAAGTAGATCCTGCTAAAATTCAAGTTATCACTAATTTACCTTTTCCAACAAACGTAAGGGAAATTAGGAGTTTTTTTGGACATGCTGAATTCTACAGGCAATATATTAAAGACTTTTAAAAAATTGTTAAGCTTTTATGCCATTTACTGGGGAAAGATGCAATTTTCAATTTTAATGAAGAGTGCCTAAAAGCTTTTGAGTTGTTAAAAGAAAATATAGTCACCACACAAATTATAGTTTCACCAGATTGGGGAAAACCTTTTGAAGTGATGTGTGATGCTAGTGATTATGCTATTGGAGTTGTTTTATGACAAAGATATGATAAATTTTCAAAGTAATTTACTATGCTAGTAAAACTCTTAATGAAACCCAAATTAATTATACAACAACTAAAAAGAGTTATTAACAATAGTATATGTTTTTGATAAATTTAGATCATATTTAATTGGGACTCATTGCATAGTGCATACAGATCATTCTTAAGTACTTAATGAAAAATGAAAAATAAGGATGCTAAACCTAAACTTATAAGATGGATTCTTCTTTTGCAAGAATTTGACTTTGAAATAATAGATCGGAAGGGAACTGAATATCAAATTGCTGGTCATTTGTCAATACTTGAGTTAGAAAAATCACTTTTTTTCAAAAAGAAATTAATAAACATTTTCCAGATGCAAAACTGTTCAATATTAATGAGTGGTGTGTTTCGTGGTATGCCAACATTGTGAACTTTCTTATTAATAATATTATACCCTATGGAATGACATACCAACATAAGAGGAAATTTATTTCTGAAGCTAAGACTTATTTTTGGGATGACCCATTTTTATATAAACAAGGAAGGGATCTGATTATTTGAAGATGTGTACCTTTAGAAGAAACTTATGAAATTATCCAAAAATATCATAATTCTGATTTTGGGGGACATTTTGGTGTTGATAAAACACCATACAAAATTTTACAATCTGGATTCTATTGGCCTACTATCTTTTGAGATGTTAATGCTTATATTAAAAGTTGTGATAGATGTCAACGAGTAGGCAATATTTCTAGAAGAAATGAGATGCTCCTCAATTATATGCTAGAAGTTGAAATATTTGATGTTTGGGGATTAGATTTCATGAGACCATTTATACCATCTTTAGAAAACTTTTTCATACGACCATTTATACCATCTTTTGGAAATTTGTATATATTGTTAGTAGTGAACTATGTATCCAAATGGATAGAACCTGCTACTTTACCTCAATATGATGCTCAAAGGGTTGCAAAGTTTTTGAAAACAAACATATTTTGTAGATTTGGGATGCCGAGAGTTATCGTAACTGATGGGGGAAGTCATTTCAGAAATGTCACAATAGAGAAATTATTAAAAAATATCATATAAACCATAGAATTGCTACTGCTTATTATCCTCAAACAAGTGGTTTGGTTGAATTATCCATTCAAGAATTTAAAAGAATTATGGAAAAATCTATGAATCCAACAAAAATGGATTGTTCAGTCAAACTTGACTATACTTTGTGGGCTTATAGTATTGCATATAGAACTCCCATATAAATGTCCCTATATAGGCTAATATTTGGAAAAGCTTGTCACTTACCAGTTGAAATTGAGCATAAAATATATTGGGCTATTAAAGAGTTCAATTATAATTTAAAAGATGAATGAATCTTACGAGAGTGCTAAGATTTATAAAGAAAAGATGAAGATGTGGAATGATCGAAGGATTCTTATTAAAAATTTTCAGCCAGGGCAACAAGTTTTACTATATAATGCAAGGTTAAGATTATTTCCAGGCAAACTTAAGTCCAGATGGTTGGGCCCATTTGTTGTGATAAAAGTTTATCCTTATTGTGTTGTGGATATCAAAGATTCTAAAACTGAGAAAGTATTTAAAGTGAATGTTCATAGACTGAAACCTTATTTAGTAGGGGTTCAACATAAATTTAATGATCGAATGATGTTAGGTCAACCAGAATAAGCATTGGTTACGTCAGGCTGACGACATTAAACCAAGCGCTTTGTGGGAGGAAACTCACAGTTATCAGTGTGTTTTTCTTTAAATGTTGTTTGTGTGTGATTAAGAAAATTTGGGGTAGTATTTTTTAGTTTATTATGTGTTAGTACTGATTTTAAAACTTTATTTAGTGATCTAGACATGCTAAAATGAGAATTTGGAGGTTAAGTTAACTAGTGCATAATTGAGCACTGGCGCTTAAGTGCCAATATTCGGAGCTTAAGCGTGGGAGTTAAGAACTATGTGTAAAATTCATATTCTAGAAGGTTTAACTGCCAATTAGTCAACTAAAACATGCCAAGGCAGTTCTAGGACATTCCTAAAAGTTACTTGAGGGATTTATGCCTATAAATAGAAGGGTTTTGTGAAAGAATTTCACCCCAGATCATTTTTAGCCGTAAAAGTCTAAGAAAAAGAGAGATTTTGAGAAGATGTCTTAATGGGAGATGGATTTGAAGAAGAAGGAAGAGACCATGAGGAAGAGATTCATTAGTCAAAGTGCACAAGAGATGTATAACGATTTCTTAGCCATTAGTATTGAAAAAATATCGGAAAATATCAACAAAATTAAGGCTAGGATGGCTTTACTTGAGACAAAGGTAATTGAGATTCATGCACTTCTAGAGCATATTGGATGGAAATTGAAAATGCAATTTAGCCATACTAGTTATATAGAGGAAGAGAATAAGGAGATGTATCTTAAGCAGAAATGGGTTGAAGAAGATTGTATCAGAGCTCGTCACCACCGTCCGTTTTATCAACTTTATATTCCGAATGCCCCAGGAGAGACTAATGAAAGACCGAAATTTGTCCCAATAAATGAGGAATGAAATTAAGTTCTGTGTTAAAGTTTGTTTGTTAGGAGTCGTTGTTTAATTTGTTTAAGGAGTCGTTGTTTAATGTGTTAAGTGTTAAATACTATTTTTGAAGTTTATGTTAGTTTGTTTAGTGCTTGAACTTAGAAGATTTTCTCATCCGAGACTATTTGGAGTGAAAAGTAAGAGTTATATGTACTTGTACTAGTTTGTGAATGAATGTATATGTTTGTTTTTGTGAAAATTTGTGTTATTTTTATCCTCAAATCGAATTAGTTATATTGGAGAATTTTGAGAGAGAGGAGAAATAAAGGAGAGAAAAATAATCATTCAAGTGTTATGAGACCATTTATGGGTGGTATACTTAGGCTTATAGTGCATTTTACATAAGTTCAATAATATCAAAAATCATGCACTGGCGCCTAAGCGCCATATTCTCGCGCTTATGCACGATGTAACCCTAGAGGCAAGAGTCTAAGAGCCACTAATCTGTGCTTAAGTGTCGGTTCATGAAAACTGGTTCGCAAACGGTTAAAAGTGATAAATAACCCAAAAAAATTGCCATTTTTACTCTCACTGTCACCTTCAACCTCTCGAGTTCACGATTTGGAAGTATAGGGTAAGCCATTTCGTGGAGATTTCTTGGTGGGATTGTAAAAATTTTGAATTTTCACCATGTATTTTGAGTACATTTGGAAGAACCCGAAAATCACTATTCATGGTGAAAAGTGAGGAAAAATCTATGAAAATTGTATAGAAAGTGTAGTTTATACTTATAGAAGTTAAGTTTAGTAGATTAGACTTGATTTTTAAAGTTTTTTGTGGAATTTTATGAAATTAGTATAATGGAACCAAGAATGAAGAGGAGTAAAAGAAAAAGCCCCTTTGATTCGAGCAAGTTTGTGAGTTCGAAAGCTCAAGATAGGTATAGTGATGCTCTGCAATCACGAAAAATTATCCAGGAGTGATTTTTTTAAAAATCCAGGTGGATCCGTAGAAGACCTGATCGTTCACCGATAATGGGAATGATTCTGTTATTTTTCTGTTGTGGCTATTATTTTTGTAGTTAGGGAGTTATATGCAAACTTACCCGAGGCTGAAGATGATTGAGTCACGATTAGAGGAAAATTGGTACATTTTTCACTGGAGGTAATCAATATATTTTACCATCTACCACCTAATACTTTGTGTTTTTATACGAACTATAGTCCTACTGAGACGGAACTGGACTAGATTATTTCCTATTTGACTGTTGGAAGAGAACTCTGGAAAATTACAAATGAGAGAAGAGTCAACTTTTCCACCTCAAAGTTAAATGCATCTTCGAAGGCGTGGCACTATTTTATTTTAGCTCGTCTATTACCGACAAATCATCTTAGTGAAGTTACCAGAGAGAGAGCAACGTTGGACTATTTTATTTAGGAAGCCATACTAATCAATATTAGAGCTTTGATCTATCAGACTATCATCAATTCAACCACTGTCGCTACTACTGCAGGTTTGAGATTTGCTTCCATAATCTTTTCTTTGTGTGAGCAGGTTGGAGTGAGATATGATAGCTGAGAGGAAGTATTGTTGCCTCTAAAGCCAATTACAAGTGTTAATATGAAGTCGTATTTGGAGCATTTTATATTTGGCTAGAGAGGAGGATTTTTAAGTAGTTATGGAATGGCAACGTCTGTTGCTTCTACATAACGTTGCCATTTGCTGCTGCTGGATGTAAGAAGCAAATTTTTAAGTAGTTATGGAATGGAGGTACCCACTACTTAGAAGTCTATTGAATCTCTACATGTTGAATTGAAATGAAAATGATAGAAAATTGATCAAAAATTAATTTAAAAATTAATTTTACTATCAAAAATTAATTTTACTCTTGTTTTTAGTTTTATACTTGTATCATTAGGGTTTAAAAATTCTTGCTATTATATTTATTTCAATTTTCATTCCTACTTATATATATATGATGCTCAACTGTTTAATCTTGTTAAAAATTTAAGTTTGGGGGGGGGGGGGGGGGGGGGGGGGGGATGAAAAATATTTTCAAAACTTGAATTTTATTTGTTCTCAAATGTGCTACAAGTGAATTTGATTTGAAAAGAAAAATGATCTTGTATATGAAGTTATATTAGAGAAGTAAAATTTGACTATAGAAATGAGTAAGAAAATTTAGTTAAAATTTTGAGTAATGAAGAAAAACTTTCTGTTAAAAATTTTTAGTGTGGAGAATGCTAAATATAGTGTAACTATATTTAGTAAGAAAAATTATATTTTTGAAAAATTTAGAAATTTAGACTTTTATGTTTAATACTTAAATTTCTTTTATTAAAAATAATTTTCAAAAATATTATTTACAAGTAAAAGATTTATATCAGGACTTTGCTTTAGAAAAGGAGAAGTGGAATTAAAAACCATTAAAGGCCTATTCAGATATAGTAATCCTTGCTTGAAAAATAAATAAAAAAAGAAAAAAAAAGAGAGAGAAACTAAATAAAAAAAGAAAAAAAAAGAGAGAGAAACAAAAAAGAAAAAGAGAAAGAAAAAGAAAAAGAAAAAGAAAAAAAAAGTAAAGTATTAGTGCCTAATCAAAAATTAGTTCCACATTTGATCTTTTTAAAGTATGAGACTTGAGAAACTCTTAAGCTTAGGGATATAATATAGTAAGTAAAATTATTCTTAATAAAAATTTTTAAGTGGAGATAATAAAAGGACTAAATTCTAAATTTGGAAAATCTACAATATTTCTGAATTAGATAGGAACTCATATTTTCATAATTCTTAACATTAAAACTTTCATTGGTCTCATTTACTAAATATTTTTTCTAAATTGGATTACTATATTTCTAAATCTAAATTTTAGTAACTCCTAAAGAAACTCATATATATATCATGCTTATTTAGTTTTTAAAGATTGAAGTGTCATTTTAGGACAAGTAACATTTTAAGTTTAAGGAATTTTAATACACCTAAAATATATATTATTTTTAGACACATTTTTATAATTATTTTTGAGATATTGTGCTTTAATGAAAGGTATTTGTGTGTTCTTCTTTCAGGTACAAATTTGGAGCAAAAATATGAAAATTGTCCTAAAGTGGTTTGGCGCCCAAGCGCGGGTGAAACAGAGAAGATTGCGCCTAAGCACCAGAGGCCCCGGAGGCCGCGTGCTTAAGCGCCAGAGGCAGTTATGTGACAGTTTACTTCATTTTTCCAAATTTTGAAGGGACATTAGAGGTACCTATTAGTTAAAGAGGGTGGTTATGACCACTAGAAACAAAAATATGGTTAGAAGAGTTGTGAAAGGAGGCATCCTTTGGAGAGTTAATCGAATGTATACACATTTTAAAGAGTTACCAAGGCACTTCTTGGAGATTTAAAAAATAAGGAAGTTGAGACCTTTTGTGTGTGCTTGAAGATCCTTAAATGTGCTAAAAAGGGAGAGTTTTGAGAGAAAATTTTGGAGAGATTTTCAAGCACCACAAATTTACTTTATCCTTTTTGTTTTTAGTTTTATTTTGTGAGTCAAGAGTGTTGTAAAAGGGAAGAGATTCAAAATAACTTCAAGAGTTTGGTGGAGGATTTGAGATAAATTTTTATCTTTTGTTTTAAAACTACTTTTAGTTTTAATCGAGACTTCTTGTTGGTTTGATAATGATTTCTACTTTTAAACTAAAGTGTGGTTTTATTTTCTCCATAGATTTTGAGTATTTTTCTTTGCTTTCTCCTTAAAATGATAAGTAATTAAAGTTTTGGATGGAAGTTGTGGAGAGTATTAATCTTTAATGTTGGAAGAAGTTGTGATGATTTAATTCTATGCACTTCATTTACGTCTTGATTTGGCCTATTTAGATGTTAAAATTTGTTGTGAGAACATGTAAGAACCAGGTTGGTATTATCTCAATCAACAATTGGAAAGAATCACATGAGGTTGTATGAATGAAAATGTAATTCATATGATTTAGTGCAAATAAATAGGAAAATAATATTTGGAGGGTGTAGAGTTAGAGGTCTTTAAAGTGACAGGTTAAAGCCCCCAAATTGGTTTATTATTCTACGTTTTGATACGACAGGTGGAGGGAATCGAGGGAATTCTAGAGTGAGAGCTAGTATCTTCTCTGCCTAGCCGGTCTTCAGAACTATTCAAACTTTAAATTAACCAATGTTATTTATAGCATCTCTAGTAAGGGTAAAGAATATTATTGCTCCTATTTTGCACAACAAAAATTATATACTTCCATAATAGAATTCCTATACATATTACTAACTCATGATAAGGAGAAATATATTTTTATATTAAGTGTTTTTCCTTACATAAACTCAAGGTATCGTTAGAATTTATTACTATTTTGTCAAAATATCAAAAATACAAAAAAGATTTGAATTTTAATTACTATAAAAATATCTATAGTTTAAGTAATTGTCTTTTTAAATAAAAATTTTGTTGTTCAATAGTGCATATTGCTAATTTTTCCTATGGGTTCGATATTCAGGTCTTAATAAAAAAGTCATATATTACTCGATAACAATATGTATACTTGCAAAAAGTTAAATTCTTATTTTCTCCAAGATCAAGTTTTTGGTTATGTTGAAAAGTAAGGAAACATAAGTGAAAAATATCATCAAAGAAATTGTTATACTGTTGCGTATAAGCAGTAACGGGATCAGCCGCCAGGAAGGATCATTTTCCTTTACCCTTTTTGGACCAGATGTTGGACAGGTTGGCTGGGCACATATATTTTTAGCACATGGCTGGGCACATATATTTTTATTTTCTAGATGGATATACCAGTTATCATCAAATACCAATTACTCCAAAGGATCAAGAAAAATTAATATTTATTAGTCCTTGTAGAACTTTTGTTTTTTGGATTTTCTTTTCGTAGAATGCCTTTTGGATTATGTAATGCAACTGCAACATTTCAAAGGTATATGATGTCAATCTTTAGTGATTGAATTGAGAAAGGGATTGAAGTCTTTATGGACAATTTTTCTATTTTTGGAACTTCATTTAAAATATGTCTAAATAATTTAGAGAAAGCTCTAGAACGATGTGAAAAGACTAATCTCGTATTAAACTGGGAAAAATGTCAATTTATGGTTGTAGGAAGAATTGTGCTTGAGCATAAAATTAAATAAAATGGCATGGAAGTAGATTGTGCAAAAATTCATATTATATCAAACCTACCTCCACCTACTACTCTAAGAGGAGTTAGGAGATTTTTAAGACTTGGTGGGTTTTATAGACGATATATTAAAGATTTTTCAAAAATTACAAAGCCTTTATGCCAACTTCTGGAAAAAGATACAAAATTTGACTTTAACCAAGATTGCCTTAAAGCCTTTGAAACTTTAAAGGAAAAATTGATCATTGCACCTATAATTGTTTCACTTGATTGAGAGAAACCTTTTGAATGCAAGTAATTATGCAATTGGAGCTGTTTTAGGGCAAAGATATGATAAGATTTTTAAAGTCATATACTATGCTAGTAAGCCTCTTAATGCTGTTCAAATTAACTACACCACTACTGAAAAAGAGTTATTAGTCATTGTTTATGCTTTTAATAAGTTTAGGTCATATCTAATTGGAGCTAAATCTGTTGTGAATACTGATCACTCGACAATTAAATATTTATTGCAAAAGAAGGATGTGAAACCAAAATTAATTAGTCGGGTACTTTTGATGCAAGAGTTTGATTTTGTAGTAGTCAAAATGAAAGGGACTGATAATTAAATTACTGATCATCTATCTAGACTAGAACAAGAAGAAACTCTTGATTTGAAAAAAGAAATTAATGAAATCTATTCTGATAAACAACTTTATGATGTAAAATAATAAAAAATATCCTGGTATTATATTGTTAGTGGTATTTTACCATATGAAATGACAAAACAACAGGGAAATAAATCTTATTTTGAGGTCATTTTGGGAATGATAGAACTATTCATAAAATTTTACAATCTGGATTTTATGGGCCTACACTATTTAGAGATGCTAATATATATATATATATATATATATATATATATATCTGTGTGTGTGTGTGTGTGTGATTGGTGTCAAAGAGTATGTAATATTTCAAAAAGAAATGAAATGCCTCTAAATTTTAATTTGGAAATTAAAATTTTTAATACATGGGGATTGGATTTTATGGGACCATATATACCTTCATTTGGAAATGTGTATATATTGATTGCATTGGATTATGTTTTAAAATGGACTGAAGTAATTACTTTACCTCGATGTGATGCTCGGAGTGTTTCAAATTTTTTAATTAAAAATATTTTTACTTTTACAAGAAATGGAATGCATTACAAGAAATGGAATGCATAGAGTAATCATTAACGATGGAGGATCTCATTTTAGGAATGCAACAATTGTAAGATTGGTGAAAAAATATAATATAATTCATAAAATTGCAACTAATTATCATCCCCAGAATAGTGGTTTGGCAAAAATATCTAATCATAAAATTAAAAGAATTTTGGAAAAAGATGTGAATCCTAATAAAATGAATTTGTCTATTAGATTGGATATTGCATTATGGGCATACAGGACAGCTTATAAGACACCTATAGGAATGTCCCCGTATAGATTAATTTTTTAAAAGACTTGCACTTACCAGTAGAATTAGAGCATAAAGCTTATTGGGTCATTAAGGAATTCAATTTCAATTTGAAAGATGCTGGTGAGAAAAGATTATTACAATTGAATGGGCTTGAAGAAATTAGGAATGAATCTTACGATAATGCTAGAATTTATAAGGAAAGAATGAAAGAATGGTCTGATTGGAAGATAATAAAAAAAAAGAATTTGAGCCTGAACAAAAAGTTTTATTATACAATACAAGATTGAAATTATTTCCTGGAAAATTGAATTCTAGAAGGAAAGAGTCCTTCATGATTGTAAAAGTCTATCCCTATGGAGTTGTTAATATTGAAGCTCCCAAGACTGGAAGGATATTTAAAGTGAATGGGATTGAAACCATATTTTGATGATCAAAGACCAGTTTTTAAAGATACTATGATGTTGGGTTACTCAGAGTAATGACTGGAATGTCGGGCTGACGACATTAAACCAAGCGCTTTATGGGAGGCAACCAATATTTTTTTATCGTTGTTTATTTTGCTTTTATGTTTTGTTCGGAATATTTAAAATTTATTTATAGATTCTATGTAATTGAGAAATTTGACATTAAGAAAATATTTAGAAACATCTTCATTTATTTAATTTTATAGAATAATTGAGAATTTATTGGATCAAAATTAGAATGGTGAATTTTTTGGAACTAGCGCTTGATGCGCCAGATTGGTGCATGAAGTGGCACATTCCAGAGAGCTGGCATCTGAAGCGCCAGAATCAGCGCCTAAAGTGCTATGGAGAAGACAATGACTTAAAACCTTTCAAAAGGTAGTTTTTGGAAGGTTCTTCTCCTTATAACTCGCAAAAAGTGATTTCAAAGTCTATTTTAGGGGGGGCGAGGGAAGAGTCGCTAGTTTTCAATTCCTATGGCTTCCCACTCTAAAATTTCCATGAGATTTGGAATTTTTAGCAAGGAAAATTTCGTCAGTTTCGATGCGTAGAAGTTACAAGATTGAGTTCTTGTAAAGAAGAGGCTGATCAAGGAAAGGGGATTTGTGAATTGAGGATTCAACACATCGAATACTCGAGTGGAAGAGATTTATGCATAGAGACATAGGGAAGTGCTTTGCTACACTATTGTCGCCATAGTTTTCCCTGTGGTGAAAGAGTTTTATGCAAATCTACATGGAATCAACGAATGAATTGTCTATGTGCGAGGCAGGTTTTTGCAATTCACCCCTTCAAGAATAAACGAGATGTTTATGATTGAAAGTGTTCCTATTTGCCACTACACAAATTTTACCCCTACAAGAGATAATATGAATAAACTCTATTAATACCTTAGGGAAGAAGATGCAAATTGAGAGGCCAGAGATGATGAAAATGTAAGTTTTTTTTCATCTTTGTTAAATCCTACATCTAAGGCATGACATTTCGTTATTGCATAGAAATTACTCCCCACTACAAAAATCAGTAAGGTAACTAAGTATAGTGTTATTCTAAATTATTGTATTCAAACTGGAAAACCTATTGATATTGGTGCAATAATTGTGAAATCAGTTTTGGGTTTGATTATCAATCGATTTGCAATTGGACCGGGACATCCATCCACAATTTTCCTACTACGTAGTCAATCGCAAGTACCTTATGAATGTTGGGAGAAAGTGCTTCTTCCTTGGAAGCTGATGGATCCAAAAGTCTATTGCAACTGTATTTGAATGGGAGATGAGATTTATATGAATGTACTGATGGATCAAGCATCCCAGAATTCATCACATATTCAGTCTTACTTCAATTAGAACGTACTTTAGAAAAAGATCAAGAAGATAAAAAAAGAGGTACAAAACCTTATGCATGCAATTAGGAATGTTTTCGAAATGTTGGATCGTCTGGATTGGAGACTAAAGACTGGAGGGGCTGAAGGAACATTTTGAACATACTGGTCATTTTAAAGATGGTTTGGTACGTATGTTCAAGAAACATGCTTGGATTGAGGATGATTCAACTAATGAATTTCTTTATTGATCTTTCTACAATTTGTACGAACACTATCAATCCATGGGTGATTTCCAGGAGGACGAGAGTGAAGAAGATGTTAGAATTTACTTTATGCAT
This sequence comes from Phalaenopsis equestris, assembly GCF_001263595.1. Taxonomy (NCBI): domain Eukaryota; kingdom Viridiplantae; phylum Streptophyta; class Magnoliopsida; order Asparagales; family Orchidaceae; genus Phalaenopsis; species Phalaenopsis equestris. The sequence continues at coordinate 73,414 of NW_018165219.1, forward strand.
GGAACATTTTTTTAGTATTATTTATTTATGTTATTATGTTGTGTTGGATTGAGTTTTCTTTAATTGTTGAACTCTATTTATGTTTATGTTTTTTATTTCGATGTTTAGATTTCAGTGTTAGGATGTTTGGTTTGCTTTGGACACTGAATTGGAGTTTGTTGGCTTAAAAATTGTTAGTCTATAATAGCGTAGATTTTATATAAATAAGTAAGTTTTATGTTGTTTGTTAAAGTTGAGTGTTATAAATTATTTGATTATGATTATAAATATTTATTTGAGTTAATTAGAGGTTGACGTAAAGTGGTACGCAACAGATTTCCACAGAAAACAAAATCTGAAAAAATTAAGGTGTTGGCGCCTGATGCACTAGTTGACAGAAAGTTGGCACTTGTTGCACCATATTGGCGCCTGAAGATCCAAATTCCTGAAAACACCCAATTCACTTAAAACCTAAAAATCGCACAGTAAAACTCCATTTTTATTGCTTGGGTCATCTTCTACCTCTAAACCGTGACCTAGGGCTTCACATTGTGCGCGTTAGAGAAAATTTCAATACCAAAGATCCTAGATTTCATCTTCTCTTAGTAAGAGCTTCACTTTAATTTAGAATTTTTTTATTTACATTGTGGATTTTTCATACATGATGGAAGATCCAAAATTTGGGATTTTAGATGGAAAAGCTTAAAGAAAACACATGGTGAAAAGTTCCATACCAAATAATCTTACTTGCGGAGTTAGACGTTTGATTTTATGATTAATTTGGATTCTATTTGGATTTTCATAGAAGTTCTAATGGATCCACAAGTAAAGAGAGGGAAGCTGATAGGAGATTTTGACTCGAGGAAATTTGTCAATTTTAAAGCTCAACATTGTTATAATACTCAAATGGAAACAATAAAATTGATCCAGGAACAAGCATTTGCTAACCCGGGTGGCGAGATCAAGAGGTTGATCGTCGCCTGAAATTAGGAGAGATTTTGCTACTTCACTGCAGTAGCAATTGCACCAATGATTCTGGAGTTTTATTCAAACTTGTGATTCACTACTAAGGATCACATCCTTGTGAGAGGTAAGCAAGTTAAGTTTTCTAGAGAAAGGATCAATGTTTTTTTAATGGACTGAGAAATGCATTTCATTGTGAATATACTGCGTTTGTGATGACCGATTCATCACTTGTTGAATTGATTGCCTTTATGACTGATGAAAGAGAAGAATGGAAGATTAAAAATAATAAAAAAGTTGACTTCTTCACTTCCATGATGACTATTCAGTCAAAGGTATGACATTACTTCATCTGTGCTAAATTACTACCAACAAATCATCTGAGCAAAGTAATGAAAGATAGAGTTGTGTTAAACTTCTACATTCATAAAATGAAGGCAGTAGATGTTGGTGCTCTTTTAGTTCATCATGCTCGGAGTATAGTTAGTAGTGCTACAGCTAGTGGTTTGGATTACCTCGCCCTGATTTTCACTTTATGTAAGCAATAAGAAGTAGAGTCCCATAAAAATGAGGAAAATCTGCAGCCACAAAATCCTATTGGGAAGCATTCGGTTCAAAGAGTTGAATCATTTGTTGAGTCTAAGAGTGGAGGTAGTGATAGACCCTCAACATCAGCTGCAGGGGCATATATTTCTCGCTCTTCTTCACTTGAAAATATAATGGAGCAACTCACGATTCAACAAATGGATATTGTAAATATGCTGAATAAGATTGGAGGAATTGAAGCATGAATGCTTACAATGATGAATATAAGCAGAGGAGAGTTTAGCATGATATAGCTTATGAGGAGGCCATGGTTAGATATCTTAGGGGTCAGTATAATGTGGAATTTCTAACTTTCCCCAGCACTCCTTATGCTCAAGATCATGATGAAGAAGAAGAAGATGATGATGAGGAGGAGGAGGAGGAGGAGGATGATGAGGAAGACGGTGAAGATTGATATTCTTAAAATTTTAGTTTGATTGTTTGATGTTGTCTGTTATTTTGATTGTGTTGTTATGTATTTTCTTTAAAACTGTTGTAGTAAGAACTTTTATTTTAATGTTGTACTGTGAAATGCAATAGAAACTGTAGATTTTTACTTTTCCTGAATTTTTAATATTTTCATTTTTTGTTTCTGTTTTTTATTTTCAGCAAATCCTTTAAATATATTATGTTTCATTTAATGTTTTAAGGTCTGTATGCATTTTTAAAGTTAGTACATGCAGTATGTCAGAGCTAAGTTTTATACTTAGAAATTCTCTATAGGTTAGTTTTTATTTTTATGCATTTACTATTTTCTTTCACCAACTAAATTTTATACTAACACATTTTTTAATTACTTAAAAATTTAAATTTGGGGGAAAGAAATTTTTTTTAAAAAAAAGAAGTAAACAAAATTTTATTTGTCCTCAATTAACTATATTTTAAAATTAATTTAACTTGACCTGGGATATTAAGATTTAACTTTAAATGACTATACTTATGTTTATGAATATTATGGTAAATTTAGGTAAAAGTTTTTAATAATGAAGGTTAATTTTTAAGTTAAAGATGTTTGGTATGATAAGATAAGACTATATTTTTTTCTATTCTAAGTAAAGGAAATTATATTTTTGAACTATTAAGAATTTTAGAGTTTCATGTAAGAAGAAAAGAATGAAACTTTATGAAAAATCATAAACTAATATGAATTTATAAAGTGAAGAAAGGTAAAAAGTGTTGACTTTAGAAAAGGATAGTGAAGTTCAAAATTATTAAAGGTTTTCCAGATATAGTAATCCTCACCTTAAAATAAAAAAAAAGAATGATTGAAAGGATCCTGCATAAAAAAAAGGGGAAAAGAAGAAAAGAAAAGAAAAATGAGAGAGGAGAAGCTTGAGAAGATGTCCAATCAAAAATTGGCTTCACTTGAATCAACTTAAGAAAAAAGAATTTTTTACATTTTCTAAACTTGTATTGGAGTACTAGTAGCATTAATAATAAAGTTTTCCTGAAGTTCTTTTTCTTATGAATGTTCTAAGTATCCTTGATAAGACAAATTATAATTCTTCTTGAAAATAATAGAGATTCGGAAATCCTTAATTTGATTACTAAGTAATCTTAGACTTAAAGTTTGAATATAAGTTATTAAAAATTTTTCCTAAAGTTTACTATTTTAATTATTAAACTAAAGTATAGAAGATTAAGTTAATCTCTATCCTAATCATATGCTTTTATGTAGTAAAAGTGTCACTTGGGGACAAGTAACATTTAAGTCTGGAGGATTTTGATACATCAAAATAGTATGTTGTTTTAAGTATACATTTTATGCTTATTTTTTGTGATATTATACTTTAAAGAAGGGTATTTTCATGTTTTTATTGTAGGTATATCAATTTTGGGCATTTGGAATAAAAGTAGGAGAAAGAACAAAATTTGGAGCCAAAAGAGCAAATTTTGGGATTTTGGCGCCTGAAGCGCCATTTGATAGAAAGTTGGTTCCATAAGCGTCAGAATTGGCGCCAGAAGCTCCAGAATTGGTGCCTGAAGCGCCATTTGACAGTGAGTTAGCACTAAAAGTGTCAGATTTGGTGCTTGAACTGTCAAAACCTAGAGCAGTGCAGTCTTAAGCAAGTTTCGGCCTAAATTGCCAGAACCAGCGCCTGAAGCGCCAGAGACAACTTTTTATAGATTATGGTGGTTCAGGACAAATTTTGTGCAAATTTTGGAAGAGACACTTATTTTAAACACACCATGGAGTGATTCAATGCATCTAGACACTTTAAAAGGTTCTTTTATGAAGGGATATGTCTCCTAGATTAATAAACATGTCCTTTGAATTCAAAAGAGTTGACTTTTGGATAGAATTTTGGAGGGAATTTTGAATTCTTTTTGGAGGGAGGTAGCCTCTAATAAAAGAGAAGAAATTCTAGGGCTTGAAGGAGACTTTTGAAGGGGGCGGCAGGAGGAGTTTGAAGAGAGAGAGTGGCGTGAGACAAAGAGAGATAAAGTCAAGGGCTTGGAGATTTTCTTCACGGATTGTAAGAGGAGAGTGAACGTGAGAGATTTTTCTTCTTCATTACACTTCTAAGAGATAATTGAGAGTCCTTGTAAAGATGAAAAGTGCTTGAATAGAACTTCTAGGGATTTGCTTGGGAAGGAATGTGAGATAAGTTGTGTTTTTTTATTTCTTTATTTTGTAAACTTATTTTTATATATGAAATATGTGTTTTATCGTATCCTTCTCATGAATTCTGAGTAGTCTTATTTATTCTTCTCCCTAATTTGTGAAGAATTGATTTTATTTTATACGATTTTAAATGACAATAATTTGTGATGATTTGAACTCCTACCTTCATTTACTTTTCGATCTGGCCAATTGAAATATTAAAATGTGTTGAAAAACATATGTTCCAAAAGGGCTATGATTTCTACAGCATGGGGAGAATCACAATTGATTAAATAGGATAGGATGTTATCCATGGGGTTGAGTACAAATAAATAGAGAATATGTTTTGTTGGATGCATAATTGGAGATTTTAAGGTGACAAATTAAAATCCCCAATTTGGTTCAGTTAATTGGAAACTAATATGAGATATTGTTAGCCCTCATGTGAGGGAGAAGTGGGAGCTCTGGAGTGGCAGTCGGTATCCTCCAAGCCTAACCACGGAATTAGGGACCAAACTCTAGATTAGTCAATGTTCTTTATGCACTCGGAAGAGAGTAAAGAATAGGATTGCTCCTATTTGGAACAAAATAATTTTATATATTTTCAATTGATTTTAATTTCTTCACAATCCATACACTCATTGTAAAGAGGAAGGATGCTTTCGTAAATTTGAACTTTTCACCGCAAAAACCTTATTTAGTTTTTGTAAATTTTACTTTTGAAGTTTAAAAATTAGTTTAATTAACTTATTCTTTTAATTGCATTTTATTTAGCATTCACTCATTTACTTTAGATTCAAATTCAAGAGAAGGATACGATAAAACAAGTTTACAAAACAAAAGAAATAAAAGACACAATTTATCTTATAATCCTTCCCAAGAAAATCCCTAGAAGTTCTCTCCAATCCTTTCTCTCTTTACAAGCACTCTCAAGTGTAATGAAGAAGAAATCTCTCATCTTCCATCTCCTCTTACAATCCTTGAAGAAAATCTCCAAGCCCTTGACTTTCTCTATGTCACTATCTCTTCTTGCCGCCCCCTTTACACGCTACTTCAACTCTCTTAAAGCCCTAGACTTCCCTCTCTTTTATAAAAGGCTTCCTCCCTCCAAAAAGAATTCACAAAAAGAATTCAAAATTTAAGAATTCAAAATTTCCTCCAAAGTTCTATCTAAAAGTCAACTCTTTTGAATTCAAAAGACATGTCTATTGATACAAGAGATATATCCCTTCATAAAAGAACCTTCCAAAGTGTCTAGATGCATTGAATCACTCCAAGGGGTGTTTAGAACAAGTGCCCATTTGAAAATTCATGCAAAATTTATCTCAAACCGATTTAATCAACAAAAAGTCATCTATGGTGCATCTTGTGCCAGCTCTCTATGAAATGGCGCATCATGCGCCAATTTGGCGCATCTGCGCCAGTTTGCTGAAGACCGTGTTATTCTGGGTTTTGGCGCATCTTGTGTCATTTCTCTGTATATTGGCACATCTTGCGCCAATCTGGCGCATCATGCAGCAGTTTCCAAAAATTCACTGTTTTGGCTCCAAGTTTCGTCTTTTTTGCTACTTTTGCTCCAAATACCTAAAATTGATATATCTGTAACAAAAACATGAAAATACCCTTCTTTAAAGTGTCATATCATCAAAAATAAGCATAAAATGTATAATTAAGAAAACATATTCTTTTTTCGTCCCATTCTGCAACGGACTCTGAAGCAACGGTGGTAATAATAGCTTGAATATCAGACTTATGATCCATCTCACAACATTGCCTCACGAGCTTCTCAGAATGTACTGGTACGACAACCCTAGGTACCCACACTTTCCTATTTGACGTTGATGCCTTAAGATGAAGTGTCTTGGCAAAGGCATCTGTGGGTCAAAGAAAATTATGCTCCCTATGGTGCGGACCAAGTACAACAGTAAAAGGTCTCTTCCCATGATCCTTTTTTGGGAAATCCTCATACATGACGGTAGGTGATAACTCTTGGACCCATATGTGACTTGACAGATCTACATCGTACATGTTTTGAATCAATGTTAGTCTCATCCATAATAGTGGCAACGATGTTGATACGGCTCCCACGATGGAATCTCGCTAGAATACAAGCTGAGGGTACTTCTACTATTTTTTGTAGCTGACGAACATGCCTGACTTTCTTCAAAATCTCATTTTTCATTTGGGGTGATACTGCGCAACCCACCTGCTTAAGAAACTTTGCAACAGAACAACCCTCCTTGGTAGTTAATCTTTTAAAAATGATATGGACTAGGGTGATAAGAGTGGGCTTCTCCCTCTCGTCACCAAGACCATGTGGTGATGGTAGAGCAACAACAATTTTATGGAGGCTCTCATCTCTGGTAATGTATTACAACGGGTGAAACCTATTCCCTCAGAGGAGAGGAGAGGTCTCAAGTACCTTGAGTTCCTCCGGCTGAGGAATATCCTCGATGAGAGCTAATTCTATATCCTTGTCCCTGTCGGCCCTTAAAATCTTATGGTTGTTGTTCCTCTTCTGAGAATTTTTCAGCAGTGCAAATTTTGAAATATATCCAATCTCAAACACTAACTATGGGCAGCAAATGCATCAATTGAGTCTTCTTATTATAGAATCTCCTTTCATTTAACAGACAACACTATGGGTACGATGACAGTAAATCCAATGGCGGTAGGAGTGACGACTTTCTTCGGCACAGGAGCAGTAGATCTGGTGAGTGCAAAAACGACGGACATAGTGGGTGTTGGGGCAGCAACGACTTTCACCTTCTTGCAAGAAGGGAGTCCTAACAATAGTTCAAATCAAATTCAATGGATGGCTCTTGAACATCTAGACCAATGACTTTTATAATGAATGGGGCCTTACCATGCACAACTTCAAACTCGTCAAACCTGGATCCAAACTTAATCATGGGTGCCACGTTGCGCCTCTCGGTCGGTGGACAGGTTGCATGAGAAGGTCAAGGTTGGGGACAAAATTGTGGTTGCTTCAAAAAAAAAGTTCCAAGGGGTAGCAACAATCGATACCTCATAATTTTAGTGCAAGCACTAAAAATCAACGAAGGTCACTCTGAGAATTGGACACATCTTTCTTATTTTAATTTTATTTCTCTTTCAAAATTTTAATTTTTTTCATTTTCTATTTTTATTTTCCAAGTTTTCAAGCGTGTTTTTAAAATTTTTTATTTTTTTTGTGATTATGACTTTGGAGGGTTTAATTTAGGAATTAAATAAAAGTTGAAAAAATGTAAAGATTTGGCTCAATTTTTGGATAGCAAATCGAACCTGAAAGACATGAGGTAAGAGGTGAAGTTCAGAACCAAGTTCGGGGCTGACTTCACAATGCACTTCGCCTAGGTGAAACTAGTCCACCGACACACCTATTGGGGATCCAACCCCACACAAAAAGAAAACCCTAAAGTCTTCTAAACCCATCAATTTAAGGATAGCTAAATAGATGGTCCTGGAATCGGAAAAGAGTTAACCATACTTGTTCAAGAGAGAAACGGACAATGCATGCCAACAGAAAAAGGGTAATTTAGAACATGAAGGACATGAACACATTACCAATGTATGAAGACAAAACTTTCTGGTCATAATGGAGAGAGAAACATGTCTCCAATAGAGTCGCCAGAAATTTTTGCTTGCCAACATGAGAGAATATATTTGATTTAATGTGTGTGTGTGTGTGTGTGTATTGAAAAATAATATTTTAATTTTTGAAAATATGAGACCTAACTGATCTTATATAGGAAATAGTTTAAATAAACAAGCACAACACTGCAAACAATGCATCTATCTCGTGGAATAGACACGCTACTTGATAGTAAGACTCGATTAAATAAACTAAAGGGTTTATGACGGCTGTTTTAGTCTGTAAAACCTTTTATGTTGACCAATAAGCTCTCCTATCTAATATAAAAGATTAGATGGGGTTTATATTAAGTTGGGTTCTAATGTTTCCTATAAGGGCAAGCCCCTATAGTAATTGCATCTTAGACAATCAAAATCACCTAAGAAAACTCTCAATTTAGATCAAAAGGTATTGTCTTTAAGAATTTCATAGTTTAGGATTTTTAAGGGCAGACATGGAAAATTCAAATGGGAAAGATCAGATTAGAATAGTTATTTTTGAAATCCAAAGGGAGAAAAGTAGGGGATGTCATGAATCCTGAAGAAAACCTTGGTGACTTCCCAAGTTATTCTATGGCTTGACTTCAATTTTGAGGAAATACTATTTGATATTTCATCCTGCTAATTTTATTATTTATGGTGTATACTTGCATGCCACAATCATACAAATAGCCTGAAAGTTTGGTGTTTTTTTTTTCGTAATGAAGAACGACCTTGGAGCCTAAAGTCAGTTAGGGCTTAAATTGCACGACATGGTTTTGCAAAGGCATAAATATGTGAAGTTTTATGTCGTAGTAGACAAGATACCTTAAAATCCTATGGCTTATTATTTAATTCTAAGAAAATATTTGATGTTGTAGAACTATTTGCTCTCTCAAAGTTGTTCTTCTATACATCCTTATTGTGATGCCCATGGTGTTAGCTCCAAGCTCCTTGCTGTGACAACTTCAGGTTCAAGGTTTTATAGTTTTGCAGTTTAAGTGACAAGTTTTTTTGTTATTGTTGTTGTTCAAGTGTCCTTTTAGGGGGGGTATTTCAATTTAATTATAGTGACACCGGTTGGGATCCTACGATTCCCTCATTTCGGCACTAATATTTTCTCTTGAATTTACTTAGTTTAAACGAGTTGGTAAGCTCATTAAATTGGAGAAATCCCATTAGCAACCGTAGGTTACCTCGTCCGAGAAATCTTCATAAACCCAAAAGGAGTGTTTTGTGTTCATTCATTGTTTAGAAAGTGTAGATTTAATTTTGAAAATGTATTTTGTTGTTTTTAGGTTTTGGCTTAGTTTTGCATGTAAAGTTAATGCAGATAGAAAATGTTGTAAGGTAAATAAGTAAAATTGCAATGCATAAAATATAAATGTGTACCTGTGCCTCTACTATAGGTGCATGGTTAGTGTCAGAAAGCATAATAGATTTGCAGGAAATTTAAATTAATTGCAGGAAAGTAAACAGAAGCATCTGATATGAAAAAGGTCAGAAAATGATTCATAGTAAAACGTGAGCAAGTAAAAGAAAACCCATAGTCACATATGGAAGATCAGAACTAAGTGTAAGACTTTGGTAAAAGTGGGGGCTCAGAGCTGGACTATGTGCTTCCCAACCTTGAGTAAAAGCTACCAACCTGATAATCTAAGGGCAGACCTAACCTTGATCTATGTGATTAACCTTGGACCTTTATAAATTTTCATTTTTAATTTAATTTTCATGCATGTAGACTTTACTTTAGCAGGCAAAAGAAATTTCATTTTTGTAAATACTTTGCAAAGTAGTATAGTCCACAGGATAATTACTTTGATCAAGCTAGGACTATAGACGCAACCTAAGAGTATCAAAGGCGACAATCTCATCAAGCATTTGTGAATAGTATCATCGGTCCTTATCCTCTCCTTTTATTGAGGGTCCTTGAGGTAGGAGATACTATTATAAATCCCACATCGTATCCCTTATTTAGCACACATTAGCATTATTGTCATCGCCCTAGCCACCTAGACCTTAAACTTACACAAGCCCATTGATCCATATGTAAAAAAAATAGATATTCCCAGTTGCTCACAATGATTAAAATACCATAGAGAAGACTCAAACTCTTGAGCATTGGATTAATAAATGTAGGATAAATAGTGTGGGACACTTTTATTGATTTAGGTGAATTATCAGGTCCCAAAGAATAACTAGGTGGGTCCCTAAAGGTTTTGAAGTTGATTTTCTTGAACAAAGCATAATAAGTTCAATTGTCCTTCAAAATATCCAAAAGATCATAAAATTGTTCGGGGAATAGTCCTAAACAACTTTTAAAACCCCTTAAACCATTTCGAGTTCATTTAAACTTATTATGTTGTTCAATTGATCACCCAAAGTTAAATTTATATTCAACGGTGATTAATTTATCATGTGCTTAACGAACCTTGATGTTTTAATTATCCCATGAGATGGGTACTTAGACATTCACTTGATGTTCAATTTAGGAGTTATGTGAGTGGGTGCCTATAAGGGAAAAGCTAAATTACTAAAGAACTTGTGCTTGTGATTAGATGAGGCTTATAGTGTTTTAGAGATATCCAAGATTAATTAAGTTTCTCTTTTCTAAACCTCATCAAACAAATTTAAATCAAGTCTAGCTCACTACTAAGCTCTTAAGTCAAGTTTCCGGAGCAGATTTGATATAATCAAAGATATTAATTAAGTGGGTTTAATTGTCATCAAAAGATTACATTAATCACCAATTAAGGGGGCTTCAAATGATTAAGTTATCATCTTCCTAGCTCAAGCCCACTCCCTGAGGAGCATCCATTTAGGTTAACTTTCTAAGTCACAATAATTTAAGAAAATTACAATTTTACCCTTTTTACATAAAAGTGACAAATTGGTTTCTATCTCTTAGCCCTTACGTTTCAAACATCTAAATAAGTTGATTATGATCAATATTACCCATTTATTCTTTGACTTAACCTAAATTTTAGTTAGGGCATCAAAATCCCATAATTATCGTTTTGCCCTTAAGGCTTTCCACTTCTTTATTAATTAAATTTAACTCAAATGACTTTGAAATTTTCTTGGTACACCACTCATGGATCAATTAAAATATCAGAGAAAAAATTATGATTTTCTATCTCTTATTTAATTATTTATAATTATTTTTACTCAAAAACAGGAATTTTCAAAGTTAATTCATTTAACTAAACATAGTAAAGTTTCTATCCTTAAGAAAATTATTGAAGGTTCATATAAATCAGGGGACTACTTTGACCAAATTTCAAAATTTTTTGAGTTATATTTCAATTATTATAATTATTTATTGATTTTAGTGATTAATCAAAATATAAAATATAATTTAATTTTAAAAATTACATTTTATATTTTTCTTTCGTCAATCTGAGTTCAAAGAACTTAAAGAAATAAACTTTTCATTTTTAAGATTTTTATTTTATTTGTTATAATAATTTTAATGAAAAATCAAGAGAAATACATTTTTGACGTTTTAAAATACATAACTTTGTTAAGAAAACTAGGAAAAATATTTTAAATGGTCTCAAGTGATCAGGAGCAATTTGTGACATTTTGGTGCATTTTTGTATTTTTTATTAATTTTAAATAGAAATTAGCTAAAAAATGAACTATTTATTTCAACACCAAATTTATTTTTCTTGAGCGCCTCTAGTCATAAGAATCACTCCAAACCACTTTTTATAATTTCCTTAATTATCTTTTATTTATTACAATTATTTTTTGGTGTAAAAATCCCATTTAATTTGGAAAATAGGTTTTGATATGAAGTACATTTTAAATGAGTTTCAATTTCTTACAGCGACTTAATATGTTCATTATCTTTACCGTGGATCAAACTTTTTTATTTATTGAATAATATTTTATTTTCTTAATTATTTTATATTTATTCTAAGATCCTCTGGCCACAATTAACCTACCAAAGCATACCTCATATTTTTCTGATTTATATTTTAATTCAAATAATTGTTTTAAGCAAAAAGAGTGACTTAACTTTAGAAATTGGGGTATTTAGGGTTAGGGGTGTTCTCTAACTTTGGAAAAATTAGAGAACACTCCTAATCATATAGAGAATAAAGGCCCTAAATTTCAAGTCATGGTGATTAGTAATTAAATAATTAAAATTGAAACAAACTTTATAGTATTTAATTAATTAAAAATAGATTACATGACAAATAATTTTTATTTTTAGTTTATAATTTTTTTCCTCTATTCACTAAGCATCAGGGTATTTTTATTTTATTTTTATGATTTTTCTACACCAAGTTATTATTTTTTAAAGTTCTTAATTTATTTAAATAAAAAAAGCTCTATTTTTACTTATCCATGTCGGAGCCACCGCAATATCATACTCGTTGAACTTTCCATGCGGCGTGCTCTAATTCGATTCTACAATCCGCATAAGCTGTCATGTGCCTTGTTGTTCAAGGAACGCTCCTTTGTTTAGCGCGAACTAGTTGTTCATCCGATACACGTGTGATCGGACGTCGCATGGTCATTGTCCCCAAATGACTTAACCCGTAAACCATCCACTTTCTAAACCTAATTTCTACCTAGATTCTCAACTAAATCATGCAGAGTTTGTTCCTACACCTTCATCTAATCAATACGCGCATATTATATGGCTAGCACGTCCTAGATTTCAAGTTTGTTTCACAAAAGGCCAAAACCAAAAGCAAAATTAGGTATTTGAATTCATACCTTCTTCCAAAAGGTGTAGACTCAATTGGATGCTTGAAAAAGCTTTAGTGGAGTCCAACAAAGATCCTTGAAGTGTCGCCTTCCTCTGAGATGAGGTTTAGCTAGGGTTTCGATCAAAGGGTGGTGCGACTTTGGTTTATGTATGGTGTAGAGGGTTGTAGGGATGGAGCTTTTAGTGAGGAACTTCCTCTCTTGCTCTCGGGAAGCTCAAGAGCACATTAATTTAGGGAATTGATGAGATTTCAGTGATGACTGTGAAAAGCCCTAATTTTTTAGCTTGAAATTGAAGCTAGCCAGTGGGAATTAGGGTTGGAAGTGGTGAGGATTGGCCTCTCAGAGTTGCAAAGGGGTCTGGTGAAATTTTGGCAGAGTTTCGTTAAGGTTTGGGCACACTTTCTAGTTTGGACATGGGGGTTCTTCTATCATAGAGGAGGCCATGGCTATGTCATGGTGGCAAGGGAGTCGCTTAAGTAGAGGGAGGAAATGTTGTGATGTTCAATTGGAGTGAGTCAGCTCAAGGAGTCCTAATTTTAGGTTTAAACAATTTGGAACCTCTAAGGCATGGCATTTTCTGGCGGCTGAGGTGGCCGACTGGCTAGGGTAAGATCGCCTTTGAACTCAGGGAAGTCAAGGGAACTGAGTGGTCAACTCAATTTGGTTTTAGGTAAGCTCTTGGTGAATATCCAAGGGAAAATTAAGGTTTAGGCTAAGTGGGCTTAGGTTGGGTTTAACCCCTTAGTCAAGTGGCTAGGCTTAGTCCTAGGTGGCTGAGGTGCTTGGCCTGACCCCAAGGAAGGTTTGGGTCGACTTTGATGGTTGAATTGGGCATGGGGGACAGGGCTAGAAGTATCATGTTGGGGGATAGTCCAATTGAAGGAGAGAGAGGGAAGAGTCACCTCCACTTGCCATTTTTGGCAAATTTGACTTTATGATGTCCATGGAAGGCTGCATGAGATATGCCATGCCATGTATGATACCATGATGGACTTTCACGCAAAGAGAATTTCTAATTTTTATGAAAATGGGAAAAAAAATGCCATGATGCCCAAATTTGGATAAAAATCCAAATGTATGTATGGTATGATGTCATGATGCATGGTTTGATTAAAAGAATGATGAGGAGGGAAAATTTTATCATGTGGGCTTGAATTGGGCTTTTTCAAATTCATGAAATTGGTTTTAAAAAAATAATGGATATGGGCCTTTAAAATATGAATGATGAATTTAATCTTTGAATTTTATCATGGGCTAATAAAATGGGCTTGAATTTGATTTCATTTGGATTTAGACATGATGACTTATTATGTGCATTTGAAATTTGGGGAGTTTGAAATACATTTTGTAGAAATTGGGGGTAATTTGGGTACTTGGGGCTTTATGAGAAATTTGGGGATTTTAGCCAATTTTGGTGGATTTGGGCACAATTGGATACATAGGGTGGTTCAAATTGATTTTAGGAACATTTAGGGTGAATTTAGAGATATCGAGGAAATTTGGGGCATGAGGGGAATTTTGGTAATTTTGAAATTTTTGGGTAATTTGGGAAATTTTGGGTGAAAATGAGGAGATTGGATGGTTAGGTTTGGTTTAGATGACGTTTGGAATAAATTTGGAGATTTTGGTACATTTTTCAGAATTTTGGGTAAAATGGGGACTTTAGGTGGATTTAGGGTTCAAGGTGGAGAGCCTGCAACCCATAAGAAGCTTTCATATGTTGGTCCTAAACATTTTAGCCAAAGGCTATGGGCTTGGGTCCACTGATGCAGGTATATTTAGTGTGTTAATTTTACAAATATTTTTCAATATTACAAAATACACATGGCAGATGCAATAGCAAATATGCAAATTAATACCAAGAAAAATAACTTCATTTAAAATAGTTTCATCTTTTAAAAATCTTTAAACTATCAAATCCCCTTTAAATAATAACACAAGTATATGTACCTCTCAAGTAATAAATGACTCTAATAGATTCCTAAATATCGATCCCGCAGGGAAGTTGGAAATGTCTATAAGTAAATTATTAAGATTATAATATAAAGTATAATTTTTAAAACTACAAAAAGTAAAGTGTGAAATTTGAATATTAAGTAACAAGTGAATATTAATTAAAATGCAGTTGAAAGACAAAGTTAACTAAACTAAATGCTAATCCTTCAAAAGTAAACTTACGAAAACTAACAAAGTTTTTGTGACGGAAAGTTCAAATTTAAGAAAGCATCATTCCCATTTACAATGAGTATATGGACTGTAAAAAAATTAAAATCATTTGAAAAAATATATATAAATTATTTTGTTTCATATAGAAGCAATCATATTCTTTACCCTCTTCCCAGTGTATAAATAACATTGACTAATCCAGAGTTTGGTCCCTAATTTCGTGATTCGGCTGGGAGGATAATGGCTGCCACTCCAGAGCTCCCACTACTCCCTCACCTGAAGACTAACAATCTTGCATCAGTTTCCAATAAACTGGATCAAATTGAGGATTTTAATCTATCACCTTAAAATTTTCAATTATGCATCCAACAAAGTATATTTCTCAAAGTATATTTCTCAAGTATATTTCTCTATTTATTTGCACCCAACTCTATGGATGAAATACTCTCCCATGAAATCAAATGTGATTATCCCCATGTTGTAGAAATCATAGACCTTTCAGAAAATATGTTCTTCAACACATTTGAACATTTCAATTGACCAGATCAAAAATTAAATGAAGATTCAAGTTCAAATCATCACAAATAATTAAAATTAAAAACCATATAAAATAAAATCAATTCTTCACAAAATCATATCTCAAAGTATGGAGAAGGATAAAGAAGACTGCTCAAAATTCATGAGAATGATACGATAAAACATGGACTTCATATATAAAAATAAGTTTACAAAACAAAAGAAATAAAAGACGCAACTTTTCTTACAATCCTTCCCAAGCAAATCCCTAGAAATTCTCTCCAAGCATTTTTCTCTTTACAAGCACTCTCAATTCTCCCTTAGAAGTGTAATGAAGAAGAAATCTCTCACCTTCCCTCTCCTCTTACAATCCTTGAAGAAAATCTTCATGCCCTTGACTTTCTCTCCCTCTATCCCTTCTTGCCAACCCCCTTTACACACCATTCCAACTCTCTTCAAGCTCTAGACTTCCCTCTCTTTTATAAAAGGCTACATCCCTCAAAAAAGAATTCAAATTTTCCTCCAAAATTCTATCCAAAAGTCAACTCTTTTGAATTTAAAAGACATGTCTATTAATCCATGAGACATATCTCTTCATAAAAGAACCTTCCAAAGTGTCTAGATGCATTGAATCACTCCAAGAGGTGTTTAGAACAACTGTCCCTTTGAAAATTCGCGCAAAATTCATTTTGAACCGCCTTATTCTGCAAAAGGTCGTCTCTGGCACATCTTGCGCCAGCTCTCTACCAAATGGCGCATCATGCGCCAATCTGGTGCATCTTGCGCCAGTTTGTTGAAGACAGCGTTGTTCTGGGTTTTGGCGCATCTTACACCAGTCTGGCACATCTAGCGCCAGTTTCCCAAAATTCGTTGTTTTAGCTCCAAATTTCATCCTTTTTGCTACTTTTGTTCCAAATACTTAAAATTGATATACCTGCAATAAAAACATGAAAATACCCTTCTTTAAAGTGCAATATCACAAAAAATAAGCATAAAATGTATACTTAAAATAACATATTATTTTGGTGTATCACCTACCCATTTGAGCTTCTAAAAGGAGCAAGGGGGTGAGTTAAGGGTAAGTGATTTCAAGTGTGTGTGTGCATCAGACCAAGCTCTAGTCACCCAAGATCAAAGAGGGTGCCCCTAAGGCTTAAAACTATTATGGGGATTCAATTTGAACTTTCTCATGTTGGTTCCAACATTCTAAGTTTTAGAGGTCAAAACTACACATGTGAAAATCCAAAAAAGAGTAGATAAGTGGCTAGAATTTCTATGAGGTGGGTTTCAACACCAATCTTCTAAGATAGTGTTGACCTCACTTTTGGTTGAGGTCTAGAAAACTTCTTTAGTAGCCTAGGTCTAGCCATAGGACTTTCCTATTGACTAGTCTTAGAAAATTAGAAGAGGTACCCCACCATTAGAAATTCAAAACTCTTCTTTTTACTCAGCTTGAAATTCCACATATTGATCTTAACCTCTAGCATTTAGTAGGTAAGATCATTATAAGAGAATTCAAGAAGAGTCCCTATAAGATTACTTGGCTTTAGGGTCGACCCTGGAACTAGGATACACCATATCTTCACAATGTATTAATCCCTGGTTCATTTAGAATGGATATCTATCCAATTCTATGTGAAATGCTTAACTTGGTATTTTGCCCCTAGGCACCTCCAAATTACCTAACTGCCCTTGATACCCAAATTTGGCTAAAAATTCCAAATTTTGCCAAAATACCCAAAATTGATCAAAACCCATCT
>NW_018165219.1:97066-111263 GCF_001263595.1 Phalaenopsis equestris
TTATCTAAGATGTAATTAACTATAGGGGCTTGCCCTTATAGGAAGCTTTTCCCGAACCCAGCATAATATAAACCCTATTTCATTCCTTATATTAAATAGGGGAATTTGTCGGTCAATATATTGGTTCCGCAGACCAAACGGATGTCATAACTTTCTTTAGTTTATTTGATCGAGCCTCACCCTCAATTCTTGTGTTCATCCTTCGGGATAGATACAGGGTTTGAGGTAAAGCGCTCTTTCATTTAAACTATGAAAATTATGGGGTCAGTTTGACCTCATCTTTTTCAAAATTAAATTTTTTAACGTCCTTCCGAAGCGGGCAACGGGATTTCAATTCCGATGACCGACAGCTTCTTACGGGCAAACTCCACACCAAAAATAGTGCCGACAGATAGTCAATAGGAAAGCCCTATGGCTAGACCCTAGGTTTCTAGAGAATAAACTAGAGCTCACAAAAAATGAGGTCAGTAAGGAGGTAATTTGCCTAATTTGAATGTTATTTTAGAGTTTAATTGTATTCTTTCTTATGTTAATTTTTTTATTTATGTTTTAAAGGTAACCCATTTACTTGGTATAGAGGTCATGTTTTTGAAAGATTAGATAGATTCCTTTCTAATGAGAATTAGAATGATAAATTATATTTGCATGAGATTAACCACCTTGCTATTTCTGCTTCTGATCATGCTCCTCCTCTGTAGAAGCTTAAAGAGAATAATATTGATATCATAACATTTTAGATTTCTTAACATGTGGACTTTACATAGTTCTTATTTACAATTTATCAAGGATAACTGGTACTGTAATGAGAAAAGTAATTCCGGGCCTAAGCTTTGGTTTTTACCAAAAAAATCTCGCTTTCAAATTTAAGCATTGGAATTGGAATGTGTACGGTAATATTCATAAGAAATTTGTTGAGGTTGAAAGGATTGTTAATAACCTGGAGCTGGATTTCTATTATATTAACATCTGTTGGGATGTTTTATTATATGGGCAATAAGATTTAAACAATGTTATTACTATGGAAAAAAATCTTTATGCTCAGAAAGCTGCTAAGATGAATTTTTATATGATGATAGAAATACAGCTTTCTACAATGCCTATATTAAGAATAAAAGGAATAATAATTTAGTTAATAAAATCATTACATTATATGGGAAAATTATGTCCACTCCTCGGGATATTGAAGAGGATGGTATAAAATTTTTCACTATTCTGTTTAATGGTGATGGTAGGTCCTTATTAAGATTAATATTGACAATTATGCTAACAATGTTGAGATTAATTGCAGGGATCTTGTATGTCTTCCTTCTAAAAAGGAAATTAAAAGCATCCTTGATATATGGAAGATGGTAAAGTGGCTGGCCCAGATAGTTTCATGGTTGAGTTCTATAAAAAAGGTTGGGATATGATTGCGCGGCATTCGACTAGCACTAATAGTAAATATGCAGTTCAATCCCAATAAAAGTAAATTCAATATAATAATTTTATTTTTTTAAATCTTTAAGCTGCCAAACTTGTAATAATAACACAAGTATATGTATCGCTCAAGTAATAAAGGGCTCTAATGGAGTCCTAAGTATCGATCCCACAGGGAGTTGAAAATTCTTATGGTTATAATGTTAAACACAACATTCAAACAATAAAACTTAAGTAAGCAAGAAAAATCTAAAGTAAATTTAATGTGTGCTAAAGGAAATGCAGTTGAAAGAACTAAGTAAACTAAACTAATTGCTAAACTTCAAAAGTAAGCTCATAAAGACTAAACAAGGTTTTTAAACAAAGAGTTCATATTTAAAAAAGCATCATTCCCCTTTACAATAAGTTTATGGAATGTGAAGAAATTAAAATTATTTTAAAAGACATATATAAAATTGCAATGTGCCAAATAGGATTAATCCTATTCTTTACCCTCTGAGAGTGCATTAAGAACATTGACTAATCTAGAGTTTAGTCTCTAACTCTGTGGTTATGTTGAGAGGATACTGGTTCTCATTCCAGAGCTCTCACTTATCCCTTGCCTGAGGGCTAAAAGTCTCGATTTAGTTCCCAAGCAACTGGACCAAATTGATGATTTTAATATGTCACCTTAAAATCTTCAATTTTGCGCATATCAAAGTATATTTCCCCCAAAGTATATTTCTCTATTTATTTGCACGCAACCCCATGGATTACATTCTCACCCAAGAAATTGAATGTGGCTCTTACCTTGTTATAGAAAGCATAGCCCTTTCGGATTGTATGTTTCTCAACAAATTTTAACCTTTCAATTGGCCTGATCGAAAAGTAAATGAAGATCAGAGTTTGAATCGTCACAATTTATTGGCATTTAAAACCTTACAAAACAAAACTAATTCTTCACAAAACCATATCTCTTTATAGGGAGAAAATTAAAGAAGACTACTCATAATTCATAAGAAGAATAGAACAAAACACGGATTTCATATATAAAAAAAAGTTTACTAAACAACGAAAGAAAAGAACACGACTTATTTCACACTCCTTCCCAAGAAAATCCCTAGAATTTCTCTTTAAGCACTTTTTCTCTTTACAATCACACTCAATTCTCTCTTAGAATTGTAATGAAGAAGAAATCTCTCACTTTCCCTCTCCTCTTATAACCCTAGAAGAAAATCATCTCTTCTCTCTCACGCCAAAACCTTTCTCTCTATCTTACGCCCCCTTCTTCTCTAGACTCCTTTTCTATTTAATTAGGACCCAAAAGGAATTCAAAATTCCCTCTAATTTTTCCCCTAAAAATCACACCTTTTTGCACAAAGAGATAATTCCCTTCATTTAAAAGACATATCTCTTCATTAAAGAGCCTTCCAAAGTGTTTAGATGCATTGAACCACTCCATGGGACGTTTGAAATGTTTGGAGCCTTCAAAAACTGCTCAAAAATAGTCACAAATAGACTTACTCAATCTTAATTCATCTCTAGTGCTTCTGGCGCTAGCCTAATGAAGTTTGCGTTGTTCTCTGAATTATGGCGCTTCTGGCGCTAATTTTAAACCGCTTAATGAAATTTGCATTGTTCTCTAGATTCTGGCGCCTCTGGCTCCAATCAGGCACTTATGGCACCAGCTCTTGGGAAAATGGCGCCTATGGCGTCAGGATAACAAAAATCTCTATTTTGGCTACAAATTTCCTCTTTTTTGCTACTTTTTGCTTCAAATGCCTAAAATTGATATACCTGACCCAAAAACATGAAAATATCCTTCTTCAAAGTGCAATATCGTTAAAACAAGCATAAAATGTTTACATAAAATAATACATTATTTTAGTGTATCAAAATTCCCTAAACTTAAATGATACTTGTCCTCAAGTGACCCTTTTACTACATAAAAATATGACTTATGATAGAGATTAACTTATAAACTTTTATAATTTACTTTAATAAATATAATAGTATAACTTAAGAAAAACTTTTAATAACTTAGGCTAAAACTAAAAGTATAAGAACATCTAACAATCAAGTCTAAGAGTTCTGAATCTCCATTCATTTCAAGAAGAATTGTAATTTGTCATAATTGTAATTTGTCATATCAAAGATCATATCAAAGACACTTAGAATATTCATATGAAAAAGAATTTCATGAAAACTTTATTAGTAAGGATACTATTACTTAGATACAAGTTTAAAAAATGTAATAAAGTTTTTTTTCCTCAAGTTGATTCAAGTGAAGCCAATTTTTTATTAGACATCTCCTCATGCTTCTCCTCACATATTTTTCTTTTCTTTTTATTTTTTTTTCTTTTTCTTAATCCTTTTTTTCTTTTTCTTTTTCTTTAGGATCTTTTTCAATCCTCTCTTTTTCATGTGAGGATTACTAGGATTACTATATCTAGATAATATTACTATATTTGGATAGCCTTTAATAGCTTTGAACTTCATTATCCTCTTCTCAAAGTTAAAACTTCTTACCTTCCTTCACTTTATAAATTCATAGTAGTTTTGAAAATTTTTCATAAAGTATCATTCTTTTCTTCTTAAATAAAACTCTAAGATTCTTAATACTTCAAAAATACAATTTTTATTTTCCTTAAATAGAAAAAGAATGGTCTTATACTTTCATACTAAATATCTTAACTCAAGTCTTAACTCTAGAATTGACCTTCATTATTAAAGATTTTTGCTTAAATTTACCATAATATTTACAAAAAAAAATATAGTTATTTAAAGTTAAACTCTAATATCCATGATCATGTTAAATTAACTTTTAAAAGTATAGTTAATTGAGGACAAATAAAATTTAGTTCACTTATTTTAAAGAAATTTTTCTTTCGCCCAAATTTAAGTTTTTAAATAATAAGTAAAGCATGTAGTACACAAAACATGCATTTGAAAGAAAACAGTAAATGCATAAAAAGAAAACTAACTTGTAGAGGATTCCAAATTTGAAACTTAGGTCTTGATATTTTGCAGGAGCTAACTTAAAAAGTATAGGCTTTAAAGCATTAAATGAGACATAATATATTAAAAGATTTGCTAAGAAAAGATAACTTAAAGACATAAACAATAAAATAAAACAACTAAAAATGCTACAAAATAAAAATCTACAATTTACTATTACGCACACCAGTTCAAAAGATCCACAAATTAAACACATAAATGTTCCACATATACCACCAACAATAAACAAAAACAAATAACAACACATAAAAATAAACAAAACCTAAACAAAATTTGACTCTTCATCATCCTCCTCTTCCTCTTCTTCCTGTTCTTTTTCATGCACATAAGGCGTGAAGTTGGGGCATGTAGGAAAATCTACTGTATGATCACCCCTTAAAAATATAATCATCGCATCTTCATTTGTAATATCATGATGGACTCTTTTCTATTTATATTCATCATTGTAGACATTTCTAGCGTCGATATAGCCTATTTTGTTCTGCATTGCTATAAGATCTGATTGTTAAATCATTAATTGCTCCATAATATTTTCAATTGAAATAGAACCAAAAGTAGATGATACTGCAGCTGATGTGGAGGGTCTATCACTACTTCCACTCCTAGATTCAAAAATGATTCAAATTTATACATAGTGGATTTTCCAATTGGTTTTAGTGGTTGCAACGTTTATTCATTTCTACAAAATTTTACTCCTAATTGTTCACAAAAAGTGAAAATCTGGGCAGGATATCCCAAACCACTACCTGTCCCACTTCTAGCAATGCCCTGAGCATTATGGAAAATAAGATCACCAATATCTACTACTTTCATTTGTTGAATGCATTTTTTGAATGCAAAAATTTAGCATAGCTCTATCCTTCGTTACTTCGCTCAGGTGATTAGTTGGAAGCAACTTTGCAGAGATGAAGTGATGTCATGCCTTTGATTGAACATTTAACATGGAAGTGGAGAAATTGACTTTGTGATTATTTTTAATTTTAATTTGTGATTATTTTTAATTTTCCATTCTCCTCTTCCATCAGTCAGATAAGCAATTACTTCATCAAGTGATGAATCAATCATCACAAATGCATCATACTCACAATGAAATGCATTTCTCAGTCCATAAAATTTATTGATTTTTCTTCAAGTAAATTCGACTTTCTTACCTTGAACATAAATATGATCATTCGTTGTCCTCACATAGAATTCTCGAATCAATGGATCAATGACTACTGCAGTGAAGTAGCAGAAAGTTTCCCACTTCCAAGCAATAATCAGCCTTTCGATCTCTCTTCCTGGATTTGAAAATGCTCGCTCCTGGATCAACTTTATAAAGCCCATTAATATTATAGTTATGTTGGGCCTTAAAATTCACAAATCTCCTTACATCAAAATCTCTCGTAGGTTTTCCCCTCTTTTACTCTTGGAGCCATAAGAGTTTTTATATAAATTTAAATAAAATCTCAATAAATTCACAATATCATACATTAAACTCCAAAAGTAGGAATGTTTCGTAAGAAGCTTTTCTCCATGGGTTCTCTTTAAATTTCTTCAAAAAAACTCTCAAATTTTTGGATTTCCCAAAATGAAGGGTAAATTCATGGTGAAAATCAAAATTTTCTAGGTTAAAGTGAAGCTCTTACCAAAAGATGAAATCCAAGACTTTTAGGCTTTGAAATCTCCTCAAATCTATCAAATGTGAAGCCCTAGGTTGAGTTTCGGCCTTAATTAAGAGGTAGGAGATGACCCAAGCAGTAAAAATAGTGTTTTACATGGGTATTTCCCAGTTTAAAGTGATTTTGGGCATTTTCGAGAAACGAGCGCCTCATGCATCAATCTGGCCTTTATGGCACTGCTTCTCTGTAAATGACACTTTAGGCACCAATCTAACGCCTCAGGCAATAATGCCAAAAATTTTTAGATTTCAATTTTCTTCAAAAATCTACTGCTTACCGCACCATGTAAACATCTAATTAACTTAATTAAACACATACTCATAATTAAATAATTTTCTAACACATAATTTCACAAATAATATAAAACTGACATTTATATATAAAATTCGAACGACTCAAACTAACAGATTTCAAGCAAACACGTCTAATTTAGCTTTGAAATCAAGCCAACAAACTAACACTGAAGTCTAAATATCAAACATCTAACAAACAATACATATAAGCTTTCGCAATAAAAGTAAATCAAATTTAGTACATAACCCATAACAAATAAAAGCAATAAAAACTATGAATATGGCACTAAGACGAGTTCAAACATCTTCTTCACTATCATCTTCCTGAATGTCTCCGATGGATTGATAGTGAACGTACAAGTTGTAAAAAGATTGGTGAGGAAATTTGTCCATCGAATCTTCTTCAAACCAAGCATTTTTCTTGAACATGCGCACCAAACCTTCTTCAATACATCCAGTCAATACATCTTCAATACATCCAGTGTGTTCGAAGTGTTCCTTCATCCTCCAATCCATGCGGTCAAACATTTCAAAAATATTTCCAATTGAATGCATAAGATTTTGTACTTCTTTTTCCAACTTTTAATCCTTTTCAAATGTGCATTCGAACTAAAGTAAGGCTGAATAGGCCATAAATTTTGAGATGCTTGATCTTTCAATATATTTGCATCGCTCTCCTCCCCAATTCTTGTGCAGTGGCAATAAAGTTCTGGGTCATAAGCTTCCAAGGGAGAAGCACTTTTGTCCAACTTATAAGGCAGTTGCGACCGGCTACACAACAGGAATATGGTAGATGGATGTCCCAGTCCAGAAGTTGATCCATTGATGATTAAACCAAAAAAAAACTTTAATATTAAAGCACCAACATCAATAGGTCTTCCGGTTTGAATATCATAATTCAAAATTGCACTTTCCTTCGTCACTTTGCTGATTTTCATAGTAGGAAGTATTTTTGATGCAATAAAGAAATGCCTTGCCTTCGATGCAGGATTCAATAATGATGAAGAAAAACTTACATGTCTGTTATCTCTGACCTCCCAATTTGCATCTTCATCAATAAGGTAATGATAAAGTTCATCCATATTATCTCTCATAGCGACAAAATTCCCATAGTGACAAATAGGAACGCTTTCAATCATAAACATGTCGTTTATTCTCGAACGAGTAAATTGTACCCGAGTAAATTTCTCGAACGAGTAAATTGTACCCACTTGCCTCGAACATAGACGACTCCTTGGTTAATTCCATGAGATTAGCATAAAACTTTTTCGCCACAGGAACTATTACAGCGACAGTAGTATAACAAAGTACTTCTCAGCTTCTTTGTGCAATAATCTCCTCCACTCAAGTATTCAATGTGTTGAATCCTCGATTGACAAAGCCTCACTCCTTGAATAGTCTCTTCTTCACAAGAACGCAATCGTATAATTTCTGTTCATCGAAATTGACAAACTTCCTCCTGTTGAAAAGTCCATATTTAGCAATTTCTTTAGAGTGGGAAGCCATAAGATTTGAAAAATGGTGGCTTCCCTTTGTTTTCCCCACTTAAATATTTATAGGATTCAGTTTTAGGGAGTTACTATGAAGAAATACCACAAAAATCGTCAAAAACCGCCTTTTGAATCGTCCTAAGTCATTTTTGTCGTAGCGGTGCTTCTAGTACCAATTTGGAGCTTCTGGCACCAGCTCTCTGAAAAATGGCGCATGAGGCGCCAATTCAGATTTCTGCAACGTTTCATTTTATATCCAAACTACTCTCAAATTTGTCATATAAGTCAGTAAATAAAGATGTTTTAATGTATTTTCTTAATATATATAAGTCTCCCGAATAGACATAATTCATAAAGAAAGCATAAAAAGAACAGATAAACAATAGAAACAAACAAAAATATGGGTTGCCTCCCATAAAGCACTTGGTTTAATTTTGTCAGCTCGACATTACTTGTCTTTACTCTGGGTGATCCAAAATTACAGTCTCTTTAAAAATTGGTCTTTGACCATCAAAATATGATTTCAGTCTGTGCCCATTCGGTTTCAGTTTGTGCCCATTCACTTTAAATACCTTTTCAGTCTTGGGATCTTCAATATTAACAACTCCATAGGGATAAACTTTTACAGTTATGAATGGCCCTATCCACCGAGACTTTAGTGTTCCAGGAAATAATTTCAATCTTATATTGTATAATAAAACTTCATGTCCTAGCTTAAATTCTTTTTTTATTATCTTCCTATTATGTCATTCTTTCATTCTCTCCTTATGTATCCTAGCATTATCATAAGGTTCATTCCTAATTTCTTCAAGCTCATTCAATTGTAATAATCTTTTCTACCAGCATCTTTTAAATTAAAATTAAACTCCTTAATCACCCAATAAGCTTTATATTCCAATTCTACTAGTAAGTGACAAGTCTTCCAAAAAATTAATCTATATGGGGGCATTCTTGTATGTGTCTTATAAGCTGTCTTATAAGCCCATAATGCAGTATTTAATCAAGCATACCAATCCATTTTATTAGGATTTACAATTTTTTCTAAATTTCTCTTAATTTCACGATTGGATACTTTTGTTATACTACTAGTTTGGGAATGATAAACAGTTACAATCCTTTATATAATATTATATTTTTTCACCAATTTTTCAATTTATTTGTTCTGAAAGTGAGATTTATTTTGACACATAATCCACCGCAATCAATATGTATATATATATATATATATATATATATATATCCAAATGAAGGTACAATTGGTCCCATAAAATCTAATCCCAAAACATGAAAGATTTCAACTTTCAAATTAGAATTTAGAGACATTTCTTTTCTTTTGAAATATTGTCTACTCGTTGACACCAATCACATGTTTTAATATATATATATATATATTAACATCTCTAAATAGAGTAGGTCAATAAAATCCAGATTGTAAAATTTTGTGAGAACTTCTATCAATCCCACAATGACCTCCAAATTCAAAATCATGATATTTTTGGATAATTTCTTCAATTTCTTCATAAGGCACGCATCTCCGCGTAACTAAATATTTGCATTATTTATACAAATATTCATCTTTTAAGATCATTCTAGAACTTTCTCTAAATGATTTAGACATATTTCAAATGAAGTTCCAAACACAAAAAAATCATCCATAAAGACTTCTATCCCATAAAGACTTCTATCAGACTTCTATCCCCTTTTCAATTAAATCACTAAAAATTGATATCATACATCTTTGAAATGTCACAGGAGCATTGCATAAACCAAAGAGCATCTTTCGAAAAGCAAAAGTACCATAAGGACTAGTAAACGTTGACTTCTCTTGATCCTTTGGAGTAATTGGTATTTGATGATAGCCAGTATATTCATCTAAAAAGCAAATATCTATGCCCAGCTAGTCTATCTAACATCTAGTCCAAAAGGGTAAAGGAAAGTGATCTTTCCTGGTGGCTAAATTTAATTTTCTATAATATTTTCTATAATCTATAATCTATATAGATTCACCATCCAGTGACTTGTCTTGTTGGTATTAATTCATTATTCTCATTTGTCACTATTGTCACACCTCCTTTCTTTGGAACACAGTGAATTGGACTCACCCAAGCACTGTCTGAAATATGATATATTATTCCCCCATATAACCATTTTAAAATCTCTTTCTTAACAACTTCTTTCATTATCAGGTTTAATCTTCTTTAAAAATAATCTTTTGGTTCATGATGATCTTCCAATAAAACTATGTGCATACAAATTGAAGGGTCAGTTCCTTTAATATCAGCCAATGTACTTCCAAAATCTTTCTTGTATCTTTTTAAAGTTTCCAACAACTTTTGTTGTTGTGCTTCAATTAATTCTGAGGATACAGTAATAGGTATTGTAGATAAATCTCTTAAAAATGGATATTTTAAATGTGTAGGAAGTGTTTTCATTTCAAGTTCTGGAGGTTTCCTAATCGATGAAATAATTTTTTTGTTTTTATCCGTAGGATCTAAATATTCAAATTGTTTCTAAACATAATCCAATTCTTCATTACTCACTTCCACATATTCATCTTGAATTATATCTTCATCCTCATGCTCCAAACGTTCTTCTTCAGTTTTCTTTTCAAATGTATTCGTGAAATATTCATTGCTTAAATAATCGTTAATTTCCGTTCTGAAGCATTCATCCTCTCTTCCTTTTGCTAGATATCTCATTGACTTTGCAATATTAAATATGATCTATTGATCGCTAACTCTCATCATTAATTATCCTTTCTACACATCTATCAAAACTCTTCCAGAGACAAGAAACAACCTTCCTAAAATGATAGAAATTTCTTTATCATCCTTCATATCTAACATAATAAAATCCACAGAAAAGATAAATTTATCAATCTTTACCAAAATATCTTCTATAACTCTTTTAAGATAGGTAATCGAACGATCAGCTACCTGAAGAGCTACAGTAGTAGGTGAAATTTCTCCTAATCTCAACCTTCTGAAAATTGATAGAGTCATAAGATTAATACTGGCTCCAAAATCACATAAAGCTTTTCAAAAAAATCTTTCACCAGTAGCACAAGGAATACTAAAACTACCAGGATCTTTAAGCTTTTTAGAAAGCTTTTTCTGAATTATAGCACTACACTCCTCACTAAGTGCAACAGTCTCATTATCAGTAATCTTCTTTTTTTTATTAATTATATCCTTCATAAACTTCACATAGCTTGACATTTGTTCCAGGGCTTCAACATAAATTGGTTATCTTTATTTTTCTGCTTCAATTTTTGAGGAAATAGAGGTTGTGGTCTTTCCACAATAATTTTCATTAGTTTGATAGATGATACACCAAAATAATAATTATTATATGTATACATTTTATGCTTATTTTAGTGACATTGCACTTTAAAGAATGGTATTTTCATGTTTTTGTTGCAGGTAAATCAATTTTAGGCATTTGGAACAAAAAGCAGCCTAAAGGAGGAAATTTGGAGCTAAAGTGAAAATTTTCGTGATCCTGACACCAGAGGCGCCATTTTCCTGAGAGTTGGTGCCAGAAGGGCCAAAAATTAGTGTCAAAGGTGCCATTTTACAGAGGAGCAGTGCCAGAGGCACCAGAATCCAGAGACATTAAGGACTTCATTAAGCGGTGCCATAGGCACCAGATTAGCACCATAAGTGCCAGAATCCAAAGAATAGTGCAGACTTAATTAGGCTGGCACCGGAAGCGCCAGAGATGAATTAAGATGGAGTAAGTTGATTTGTGACTATTTTTTAGTAGTTTTTGAAGGTTCCAAACATTTCCAACAACCCATGGAGTAGTTCAATGCATTTAGACGCTTTAGAAGGCTCTTTAATGAAGAGATATGTCTCTTGGATGAAGAGACTTATCTCTTGGTGCAAAAAGGTGTGACTTTTGGGGGAATAATTGGAGGGAATTTTGAATTCCTTTTAGGCCCTAATTAAAAAGGAGGAAGTCTAGAGAAGAGAAGGGGGCGTGAGATAGAGAGAAAGGTTTTGGCATGAGAGAGAAGAGAAGATTTTCTTCTAGGGTTGTAAGAGGAGAGGGAAGGTGAGAGACTTCTTATTCATTGCACTTCTAAGATAGAACTAAGTGTGATTGTAAAGACAAAAAGTTCTTAAAGGGAACTTTTAGGGATTTGCTTGTGAAGGAGTGTGAGATAAGTTGTGTTATATAAGTTGTGTTATTTTCTTTTGTTTTCTTTTGTTGTTTTGTAAAATTATTTTTATATATGAAATCCGTGTTTTATTGTATCCTTCTCATGAATTCTAAGTAGTCTTCTTTATCTTTCTCCCTATAATGAGATATTGTTTTGTAAAGAATTATTTTTTTTTTGTAAGGATTTAAATGTCAATAAATTGTGATAATTCAAACTCTGATCTACTTTTACTTTTCGATCTGACCAATTGAAAGTTTAAAATTTATTGAGAAACATATGATCTGAAAGGGCTATGATTTCTACAATAATGTAAGAGTCACATTCAATTTCATGGGTGAGAATGTAATCCATGGGGATGCGTGCAAATAAATAGGAAAATATACTTTGATGGGCGCAAAATAGAAATTTTAAGGTGATAGATTAAAATCCTCAATTTGGTCCAATGAATTAGAAACTAGAGCGAGATTGTTAGCCCTCAAGAGAGGGAGAAGTGAGAGCTCTAGAGTGAGAGCAGTATCCTCTCAACCTAACCACAGATTTAGGGACCAAATTCTAAATTAGCCAATGTTCGTTATACACTCTCAGAGGGTAAAGAATAGGATCGCTCTTATTTGACACAATACAATTTATATGTATTTTAAATGATTTTAATGTATTTTAAATGATTTTAATTTCTTTACATTCCATAAACTCATTGTAAAAGGGAAGGATGCTTTCTTAAATTTGAACTCTTCATTTCGAAACTTTTTTTAGTCTTTACAAGTTTACTTTTGAAGTTTAGCAATTAGTTTAGTTGACTTAGTTCTTTCAACTGCATTTCCTTTTAGTGCACATTAAATTTACTTTAGATTTGTCTTGCCTACTTAAGTTTTGTAGTTTAAATATTGTGTTTCACATTATAATCATAAGAATTTCCAACTGCCTGTTGGACCAATACTTAGGACTCCATTAGAGCCCTTTATTACTTGAGATATATGTATACTTACATTATTATTAAGGGTTTGGTAACTTAAAGATTTTAAAAGATAAAATTATTTACACTGAATTTATTTTTATTGGGATTGAACTATATATTTACTATTAGTGCTAGCCAAATGTCGCGCATCAATAGGATATTCTGACACAAAATGAAAATCTTCATTAGATTTTTCATTTTCCACCCTTTCCTTTTCACTTCAACTTCTTTTTGAACATCTTTTTCCAATACTTTTCCACTTCTCAGTTGAATAGCCTTAATTTGTTCTTTGTTTTGATCTTTAGTATTAACTTCAACATTACTAGGCAACGTTCCTTGAGGCCTATTGGTAAGTGCAGTAGCAATACATCCCAATTTACTTTTCATGTTTTCTAATTGTAGCTCCTTGACTTTGTAATTGTCTTCCCATTTGTAATATTAATTCTTTCATTGACAATTTCTTCTCCTTATTCTGCAAATTAATATTGAAACCTAGAGGGTAATAAGGTTTGTAGTTCAAATTTCCTTGATTGTTGAAGTTTTCCAATGGGTTTGCAGTATTGTTCCCCAGTTGTGGATTTACAACATTAGAGTTATTTTTTACTTCAACTGAAATTCGAGTGAATTTTCCAATCAAAATTATAATAATTGGAATAAGAATTATTAGATCTGTTATTTTTTTACATTTAAAGTTTCATACGAAGATTGAGAATCATTTGTCCCATTAAGTTTTCCTCAAGCATAGAAGGTGTCTGAGAGTAATTCATTTCATATTGATATATCTTCTTTTATATTGCATCAATTTAAGCAACCAACATAGATATTTGCATCAGAATCATGAATACCAGCTACTCTTTTTGGGTTAACCTTTTCAGAGGGTCATTGAAAATTATTAGTAGTCATTTCTTCGATTAAAGAATACACTTTTTCAAATGCTTTTGACATTAATGATCCACCGCCATCAGCATTAATTATTGATTTAAGAGATTCAATCAATCTATTATAAGATGTTTGAATTATTAACCAATTTGGCAACGCATGGTGTGAACACATCCTAAGAGATCTTTATATCTTTCCAAAGCTTCATAAATTGATTTTCCTTCAAACTGACAAAAAGATGTAATATCATTTCTAAGCTTAGTAGTTTTCGATGGTGGGAAATATTTAGATGAAAAATTTTGTGATAAGTCTTCCCAAGTTCTTATAGATCCAGGTGCTAA
>NW_018165219.1:111273-120473 GCF_001263595.1 Phalaenopsis equestris
ACGAGTTTAACCATTAACCATATCTTAGTTTTATCCTTTAGTGAAAAAGGAAAAAGTCTAAGTCTGACGACATCATTCGATACTCCGTCATATTTAAATGTAGCACACAATTCTATAAAACTAGCAAGGTGTAAGTTAGGATCTTCAGTCGGTATTCCCCCAAATTGATTATTTTATACCATTTAGAAAATAACAGGTTTAAGCTCAAATGAATTAACCCCTACATAAGGGTTTTGTACACTCAAATGAATTTCATCTGTTGTAGGATTAACATAATCTCTTACAGATCTCTGATGATGTTCATTTTCACTTCCAGAATTATTCATGTTGCAAGCCTTTTTTGTTCAAATTATCTATCTTTTTTTTGTTATTTTTGAATTTTTCTAAGTGTTCCCTCTAACTCTGAATCGTAAGGTATTAAACCTATCAATCTTAAACTACACATACACAAACACAATAAGCAATAAAAATAAGCAAACACATTAAAGTATTAAAATATTTAATTAAACTACAAATGTTTTTTCAGTTCAAATAAAATGTCTCAATTATAAAGTAATTTACTATTACTCCTCAACAATTACGCCAAAAACTTGATTGCACGACGTTCGGCTAGTACTAATAGTAAATATACAGTGTTTTCATTCGTTTTTCTCTCTTTTAATTTATAAGGAGTCTCCAGTCTGTCGATTATCGTATACTTACTTTTTCCAAATAAATCTCTCTTCCGAGTTATATGAATGACCAGGAGAAGGGAGAAACCGAAAAGGAGGGACATACGACAAAGCGAAAAATAAGAGAAAACACAAAACGTGGAGAGTCTACGTGCGATAAATCTCACAAGGATAAGTTAAGAGTGTCCACAAAACAAGATCGGTCGAAAGCATCTTAAACTGATATCCGCGAAAGAACGCCTACTTAAACTACCCAAAACCAGAGAGTCAGGTGTAGGTGCCTATTTTGGGGTCAAGAGCACTCCCAAGGTGACGTATCCCACTTGGTTAACTACATCTTGGGGGGTACCCAAGAATATCTCGATAAAAGAAGTTTCGCTTGGATTATCGTGAATCTGGGGTAATAAGTACTCAAAGGAAGGTTATTTGGTGTGGCAACAGTCCCGATGCTTCAAATCTCATGCTAAGCCAACGAGCAGAGAGTGAGTCTCTCACATCCTAAATGGGTAGTGTCTCATCGGCATACAGGGCCTACGGAATAACCTCAATCATCTTGACGGGGATATCCCAACACGTCAAAGCACGTACGAGCCATAAGGGTAGAGGAAAAATTGTTGTATCCTAAATGGGCGATAGCTCATTGGCATCGGGTCGTTAAAATGATATCGACGAGGTTAAAGGAGCGACAGGGCTCAAAGGGGCTCAATAAAAGAAAGGTAGAGTGATCCTAAAAAGGTAGAGATAATTGTATCGGGGTACCACAGACCCGTAATACACATCTACTAGGACCCTAAGTTTACCTGGTCGTGAAGGTAGTCGACCCAACACGCCCTAAAATCTCTGGTCAGCAATCCGTAAATTACGTCATCCACGGGGGATCTCGGTAGCCTCAAGGTCAAAGGAAGGAAATTCTATCCTATGACTAAAAGATGGAGCTCCAAGAGGTGGGACTTATACATGTTGAAATGGAAAGGATGCCTCAGGAAAGAAAAAAAAAGTGGAGGTTCAACTACAAAACTGGAAATGCTTCAAATAAAAGGACTTACACCTCGTTTGGGTCGGGGAGCCTTCTAACACCCTATGCTCACTAGAAAACCACCTATAAAGAGGTATGTTGGGCCAGTCAGGTTGGAGAAGCACAGGGACTCCTCGGGACATGCAAATATGAATGCAGTTATCTAGAGCGATCCTTAAGTATTGTGGAGGCTCTATTAATGCCTACAGGAAAGTAAATTCTAAATATTTTAATCCTAAATTTTAATTATCTTGAATATTTTATTTAGGATTTTGTAGAAAATTATAATTTTAGGGTCCTTAATGAGCCTAGATTATATCGTGAAATCTCAGATAAACCACAGAAAAAAATAAGAAAAACACATACAAGTGCATACATGCAATATGATGCAAAAAGCAAAGCAAGCCAAATAAAATAATAAACATGCCAGTGTCGCTGGGTCGAAAACATATCCCAGAAAATAAAAAGAGCGGTCAAACTCTACATATACATGCCCGGTCCTAATTCTATACATCAATATAAAAATACAGTGTTAAGATACGGGACACGAGCATCTGCTCATGGTCCCCTCCATGTTGTTTCTGTGCCAAAATGTCTTGGAACCCATGCCCGTATCTTATTTTTGCTACATGACTCTCCTAGACTCTAAATGTACATATAGAAAAGAAAAAAACTTAAACTTGCATGAAAATAAGTGTCAGCGGGAAAGCTCACATGCAAATAATGAATCATGAGCCATGTCTTAAAAGTGGGGAAGTTAAATAGCACCTGCAAGCAAATTGTTAGAAATCATTACTTGTTCCCGCATAGTGGGACCTATGTGTGTGCATATAAATAGGCATGACTCCTTGCAGAATAATGCCCTAACACACTACCACACATATGCAACATGCAATCACACCACAAGCACAATGCGAAAGAAAGATGTCTGGCTAAGGCAACCAATCTAGCAGAGAACAATAGCCAGACATCAAAAAGACTACCTAGCACCCTAAATCCTAGCCTAGCACACCATCTAACAAAAAGTGCGTCAACCTAGTATCTAAGTGAGGGGTAAGTCTGGGTATAATATGACTTTGACGGGGTCGCCACACCGGCCCCATCCTAAAGATCTGAAGAATCTAAAGGGTATCACGAAGAGTTACTTATATTTTTAAGCATATATAAAGTCGCGGTCAACAGTCATACTCGTGTCAATCTTGATGACTTAACTTGCATTGCTCACCGGGATTAACCCAGCAAACAATGCTCGTTAAGGCATCGCGACCGACATGGGGTCACTCTCCTAACATGCATGGCTCGCTATCCATACAAACATGCAAATGTAAATGCAGAAAATCATATGACAAAAATGATGAGTGTACTGTGAGGCAGTGACTCAGGAAAAGATGGGCATACTGTGTAGGCAATGACCCAAACAAATGAGTGTGTCGCAACGGCAATGACCTGAATGATGGGCATACCGTGGCAGCATCGGCTCAAGGAAAGGTGTGCCGAGGCGGCAGTAACTGAAAGGGATGGGCGTGCCGTGGCGGCAGCGGCCTGAAGGTGTGTCAAGGTGGCATTGATCGGAGGAGACGGGCGTGTCGTGGCGGCAGTGGCTCAAAGAAATGGGTTTGATGTGAAGGCAGTGACCCGGATATGCAAAAATATAGGTGAACATGCAAACAATCATGCATATGTACACACATAACATGCAGTGGTGCAAGTGGTCGGTCGACCGTGTCGTGGTGGCCGATCGAACCAAAGAGATCAATCGACCAGCTCGGGATGACCGACCAAGGTATAAGTGGTGTCGACCAGTCAAGTCACAAGTAGTGTCAACTGGTCTGGGATGACCAATCGAGGCACAAGTGGTGCCGGTGCAAGTGCAAATGCGAGATACAAGGTGCAAGTGCAAGTGCAACGTGCAAATGCAAGGTGCAAGGTGCAAGTGCAAATGCAAGGTGCAAAGTGCAAGTGCAAATGTCAGTGTGATATATGACATACAATATGTAACATGCAAGCATGCACATGCAAACAATGAGGTGCAAATGACCACATATGATAGCGAGCCACGCTCGTACTAAAGACCTCACCTGAGAAACCTAAGGTTTAAACCCTTGAATGTGCGGCATCGCTGCCTATTGCTTTGGTGAGAAAATATGGGGAGTTTCTCCATGGATCTCCGAGGGGGAAACTCTCCACGACATCACCAATAGGATAGCTACAATGCTTTTCCTATTTTGCAAACTCCTCCAGACTTTGCAAAGTGAGCCAGCTACAAAGCTTCTCTCACTTTGCTAAGTCCAAGCTCCCAACTTTTCCAAGTAATGCTGGGGAATCCAAAGCAAGGGGAGTGAGGGACTCCGACCCATCGGGACTTGTGCTAAGACTCACAATAAGAGAGAAGACAATCGGTTCTACTGGGGGTGTTGGATACGCACGGAAAATCCTAATCTAAAGACTAGCTCTAGGAAATCCAACGATCCATCATGCAGGTACATCGTCGCATCGACCTACGCCGGCATACGCACCCTGTGTGGGTGATCGAACACACACGTTTAGACTCCACTATTCCTAAGGCTGGCTAGGAGATAGGAAATCTCACCCCGTGTTGTGTCGACCCATGTCGGTGTCCGATCCATGCTCCAGTGTGCCTCGTAGAACATGCACAAGACAACACAAAGATAGGAAATTGTGAGGTATGCAAATTATTTGAAAAATACAACCATAGCATAGGAAAATGCAAACTAGACGTATACCTTAGCAACACTCGACACCAATGAACCCCGTAAGGAAGCTTTTCTCGCGAGGTGGAAGACCTTGCACCTCCTCAAAGAGCGACACCGCTTGTTGTTCGACGACATTGAGGAGCTCCGATGAAGTATTTGGCCATCGGGGAAGTAGGACTGCGAGGTGGCGGAGTTAGCTCATCGCGGTGCGCACCGGGAGCAAAGGAAACACGAAGGAGAACATGAAATCGATGTTCTCCTCGCTGATTTTCTCCAACGTAAATGCGATGCCAACAAATCACAAGGCTGGCGAGGTGGAGGAATTATCTCGCTAGAGGTGCGCACCGGGAGCGAAAGAAATGCAGAGGAGAACCCAAAATCTGATGTTCTCCTTACTGATTTTCTCCGACGTAGATACGACGCCGACAAAGCAAAAATGTCAGCAAGGAAGAGGTCTGATGAATGGCGGGATCTTGACCTCAGAGTTGGAGCATGGGCTGGTGGATCTATGTACGACCAAGAAGAGAAGAAGAAGAGAAGGAAGAGGAATGTGGTCGGCAGGAGCTGCGGTGTCGGCGGGTCATCGGTCGCCTGCAGGAGGGAAGGAGGCTGACGACCATAATGCTCAGCAAGGGAGCAGGTGCAGCTCAGTGAGAGGAAGGAGGGATGCCGGCTGGAAGGGGAGCCGCAGGCTGCATCAAGATTGTCGGAGGGAGCGGCGGCCGACGTTGCTCGAGCGCGAGAGTTAGGGCTCGCAAAAAGGGGCTGGCGGCTAGGGTTGTTTGCATGAGAATAGGGGAGAGAGGGAGAGTGAGCGATAGTTTTATATAATAGTATAATAATAATAATATAATAATAATAATAATTATTATTATTATTATTATTATTATTATTAATTAATTAATAATCACTGCCCCGCGCATTTTTAGCCCAGACGAACTGTCATTTTGAAATGAAGGTCCTCCCTAAGTAAACTCGAAGTTCCAGACGCGCTGGCGCAGTCCGCTTCACCATCCGGTCATTCGGACTACCTTTTCAACTATCATGCCAAAAATGATATATCACACATTTTTACCCTGCCGGTGAAATCGTGGCATAAAGAACGTCCTCCCTAAGTGGAATCAACGTTCCAGACTCACTCGCATGGTCTGTTTCATCGTTCGGGGTCATCTACACAACTTAGTCAAGCGATTAGGCTAATTCGAGCCAATTTCACGTGTGATATGACGAATAATATCCGTCGACCCGATCGAAGTCGTCCGACGTGCCAAATGTCGACTAACCTTCACATAAGCAAAAGCCAAAGCCTAGCAAAATGACCCTGGCTACGTGCCACTCAACACGTGCAGAAAGGTCATGGGTGGATGTCTAAACTACCGGACGGTTGCGGACAGGCCGTTAGCTATCCCGAGTTATGCAGGTGGACACCCTATACTCTTGATATCAAAAATTGATGCCAACATACAGTTAAATCCCTATAAAAATAAATTCAATATAAATAATTTTATATTTTAAAGTCTCTAAGCTACCAAACCCGTAATAATAACGCAAGTATACGTATCGCTCAAGTAATAAATGGCTCTAATGGAGTCCTAAGTATGGATCCTACAAGCAGTTGAAAAATCTTATGATTATAACGTCAAACACAATATTCAAACTATAAACTTAAGTAGGTAAGAAAAATCTAAAGTAAATTTAATATGCGCTAAAGGAAATGCAGTTGAAAGAACTAAGTTAACTAAACTAATTGCTAAACTTCAAAAGTAAACTTAAAACTTATAAAGACTAAACTTATAAAGACTAAACAAAGTTTTGAAATGAATAGTTCAAATTTAAGAAAGCATCATTCCCCTTTACAATGAATTTATAAAATATGAAGAAATTAAAGTTATTTTAAAATACATATATAAAATTGTATTGTGTCAAATAGGAGAAATCCTAGTTTTTACCCTCTGAGAGTGCATAAAGAACATTAACTAATTCAGAGTTTGGTCTCTAAATCCGTGGTTAGGTTGAGAGGATATTGGCTCTACCAGCCACTCTAGAGCTCTCACTTCTCCCTCGCCTGAGGGCTAACAATCTCTCTTTAGTTTCCAAACAACTTGACCAAATTGGGGATTTTAATCTGTCACCTTAAAATCTCCAATTCTGCGCCCATCAAAGTATATTTCCTTATTTATTTGTACGCAACCCCATGGATTACATTCTCTCCCATGAAATTGAATGTGACTCTTAACTTGATGTAGAAAGCATAGTCCTTTTGGATCGTATATTTCTCAATAAATTTTATCCTTTAAATAAGCCAGATCGAAAAGTAAATGAAGATCAGAGTTCAAATCATCACAACTTATTGACATTTAAAACCTTACAAAAAAAACTAATTCTTCAAAAAACCATACTCATTGTAGGGAGAAAGTTAAAGAAGACTACTCATAATTCATGAGAAAGATACACAAAACACAGATTTCATATATAAAAATAAGTTTACAAAATAACGAAAGAAAAGAACACAACTTATCTCACACTCCTTCCCAAGCAAATCCCTAGATGTTCCTTTTAAGCACTTTCTCTCTTTACAATCATACTTAATTCTCTCTTAGAAGTGTAATGAAGAAGAAATCTCTCACATTTCCCTCTGTGTTGTTCTCTGGATTCTGGCACCTCTGGCGCCAATTTGGTGCTTATGGTGCCATTTTTCTGTAAAATGATGCCTTTAGCGCTAGTTTCTGGCTCTTCTGGCGCCAGTTCTCGGGAAAATGCCGCCTCTGGCTCCAGGATCACGAAAATCTCTATTTTGGCTCCAATTTTCCTTCTGTTTGCTACTTTTTGCTCTTAATACCTAAAATTGATATACTTGCAACAGAAATATGAAAATACCCTTTTTTTAAGTGCAATATCACCAAAATAAGCATAAAATATATACATAAAATAGTACTTGGTTTTGGTGTATCAGAATATTATTCATTTTGAGCTCATAAACACTATTTAGGATTTCTTCAAAGGTGTGGATTTGCCTAAGTATTTTAAAACTTTCAATATCATTTTAATTCTTAAAGAAAAGAATTCTACTTCTTGGGATAAATTTTGACCTATTTAGTATTAATATTATAGAATCTAAAATTATCTCAAAATTCTTAGTTTAGAGGATTCATCCTTTGCTTCATAATCTTATAACTTTGAATTAGACCACTTTTATTAAAGGGAGAAACATCTGTGACAATGCTTTAATTGTTCAATAATTACTTCTCGATATGGATAAAAATGGTTATGGTGGGAATGTTATTTTTAAAATGGACAATAAAAAAACATTTTATACTATTAGTTTAGAGTTTATCTTAGATGTTCTTCATGCTATGAGGTTTCAAGATAAATTTTGCAATATTATTGGCAGACTCTGGATAATAGTATGTATTCTATTTTTATTAATGACAAACCTTATGGTTTTTGTAAGGCTAATAGAGGTATTAAACAGGGCTATGCTTTATCACATTATCTTTTCATTATTTCCTTTGACAATTTATCAAAATATCTCAATAATTTGTTTACTAAATATCCTAGTATGTATTACCTTCATAACGACATGGTTGGTATATCTCATTTATGCTTTGTTGATGACTTAATCATCTTTACTAATCATAATAAAAAGGTCCATTAAGAGGGTTTGGAATGAGATTTTCTTGTCTCAAGATATTTTACGTATGACTTTCAATACTTTTGAATGCAATTTTTATTATTCAAAATATTTTTCTGTTATTAATAAAAATTTGATAGTTGATTATACTAACTACCACAAAGATAATATTCCTTTAAATTACTAAGGTTTTGCCTTAGATAAATAATTGTAGAGAATTTCTCTGTTTTCTAATTTATTTAATAGAATTAAGAATAGAATTCTTGCTTAGAAGAAAAAAATTTCTTTGATTTGGAGGAAGAATTTATATTCTTAAGAGCATTTTTACTTCTTATGCAAATCATGAATATGCTTTTGACTTTTGTTATTAAATTAAAAATATTTTTAATAAATTCCTTTGGGACAGTAGTGGTAGGCATAACATTCACTGGAAAAGTTGGAATAAATTTGTAAGCCTGTTGATAAAGGTGGTCTTGGCTTTAGGAAGTTATTTGATACCATTCTTATTAACCAGCTGAAGTTATGGTTTATATTTAGGCAAAACAATTCTATTTGACCTTCTCTCGTAAAGGTTAAATATTGCAATGACAAGCACTCTCTTACTATTACTCATTCTAAATCTGACTCTTATATTTGGAAAAAAGTATGATAAAGGTCTTTAAAGCAACTGAATGTCTTATCAACTGGGACAGTGGCAACGGTGATTTCTCTTTCTGGTGCGATGATTGGTTACGGAATGAAAATTTTGTGGATTACTATGGGGGTCCACAAGATATCAAATTAAAAGTTAGAGATCCGTGGAATGATAATGGGTGATTTGTTGACCTCACTTTTGGTTGAGGTCTAGAAACTTCTTTAGTAGCCTAGGTCTAGCCATAGGACTTTTTCTATTGACTAGTCTTAGAAAACTAAAAAAGGTATCCTCACCATTAGAAACTCAAAACTCTTCTCTTTACTCAACTTGAAGTTTCACATATTGATCTTAACCTCTAGTATTTAGTAGGTAAGATCATTATGAGTTCCTATAGGACTACTTGGCCTTAGGATTGACCCTGGATGTTGGTTTGGAACTAAGATATACAATACCATACCCCCACAATACCCTGGCTAGATAATTGTCTGTGGCTTAGAAAATTCTACAGAAATTCATGTGAGTTTCCTAGGGCCAG
>NW_018165219.1:122391-122941 GCF_001263595.1 Phalaenopsis equestris
AGGTAACCTACGGTTGCTAATGAGGCTTCCCACGGTCTAAATGAAGTTATAGAATTTATTAAGTTGAGTTTAGTAAATTCATTTGGACTAAGTGATTCCAATAGAAAATAGTGGTGCCGGGACATGGAACTGTGGGATCTTGACCGGTGTCGCTTTAATCAACTTTAATATGCCCTCATAAAATTTAAAGAACTTTAACCATAGGGTCACCTGATTTGACATTATAACCAAATGACCTAGAAAACTTGAACTCTGTTACAACGAGGAGCTTGGAGCTTACATGGTGGGCAACCCGATCATCTTCAACAGCAAGAGTATCTACAACAACATGTCCAACACATCCTTCCTTAGCTTTAAAACAACAAAGCCATAGGATATCGAGGTCGTTTGCCTAGTGCAATATAAATCCTCAAACACATATTTTAGGCATTTGTACAATCCTGTTATACAATCTAAGCCCTAACTCGCCTTAAGATTCCGAGGTTGTCATTCGTCATGACCTAAATCCTCACATCTTCAAGGTTATTTGTGCTGATTGCTTCACACAAAT
>NW_018165219.1:123080-124825 GCF_001263595.1 Phalaenopsis equestris
GATGTAATTAACTATAGGGGCTTGCCCTTATAGGAAGCTTTTTTCAAACTCAACATAATATAAATCCTATTTAATTCCTTATATTAAATAGGGGAACTTGTCGGCCAATACATTGGTTTCGCAGACCAAACGGATATCATAACTTTCTTTAGTTTATTTGATCGAGCCTCACCCTCAACTCTTGTGTTCATCCTTAGGGATAGGTACAGGATTTGAGGTAAAGCGCTCTTTCATCTAAACCATGAAAATTATGGGGTCAGTTTGACTTCATCTTTTTCAAAACTAAAATTTTTTAAAAAACGCCTTCCGAAGCGGACAATAGGATTTCAATTCCGATGACCGACAGCTTCTTACGGGCAAACCCCACACCAAAAATAGTGCCGATAGTGGAACTTTGTTATGTTAAGGCAATTAGTTAGTTTTAATGATATGAAATTCATTTCCAGACTTCCTATTAAAAATGGGAATTTGGATATTCCTAAGATTAAAGGAAAGATTGGAGAGACTATTGCTAAGACTTTTGTTAATTCCTTTGAATCTTTTCAGAGTATGAACCTTAATTGGAATTGGAATACTTGGGTGAAGCCTTCATAATCTTTCTTTATATGAAGGCTCCTTCATAATATCTTACCTACGGATGATATCCTTAAACTCAAGATTCTTAGAACCCCTTCTTGTTATTTATTATGTAGAGAAGAAGAGTAAATTATCAATTATCTTTTTCTTAAATGCAGGTTTGTGGAGCAAATTTAGCAAAAAAGTTGTTGGACTTTTAAATAAAAGTCCGAATGGGGGTAAATATAATGCTTGTGTAGATTTCTATGAAGAATGGAAGTCCTTTGGGCATGCTTTTTTTGCTAATTTACCATCTACTGTTTTTTAGTTTATTAGTTTACCTGAAACAAGATTAAACTTAGTCAAAGATTCCTAATTTTAATCGTACTTCTAATATGATTAATTGTTATCTTTCTAATAGCCTAACTTTTAATGGTTATAGGGGGAATAATTCTAATTGGTTGAAGGATATTTATGTTATATTCAAGATTGATCTTAATTCTCAAGTTATTAGGAATGTTTCTGTTTGTTGGTCTAAACCTTATGCTCCTTATGTTAAAATTAATATAGATGGGATTTGGAAGACTAATAAAGCTGGAGTTGGTGGTGTTTGTAGATATTTTATAGGTTCAGTTATTTGTTGGTTTTCTACTTCGACTGTTACTATATCCCCTTTAGTTGCTGAAGCAGATGCTATGGTGTTTGGTTTGTTGATTGCTAAAAAATATGGTTGGAAATTTATCAATATAGAAACAAATTCTTTATTATTATGGAAGAATTGCAGGTTGCAGGAAGAACATCACTGGAGCATAAATATACAAATGAAGAAGATTGCGAATTTAGCCTAAAGAATGAACATGTGTTGAACTCATACAAGAATGGATGGTAACAGAGTTGCTAATTGGGCTGCAAAGCTTGGAAGTTATCTTACTTATGCTATTGTTTCTATGAATATTCGTATGGTTCTTATGCATCTTGTGTATGTTGATTTACTTTAATCTGATTTATTGGTTTTTATTTTTCTTTAGGTTCGTTCGTGGAGTTAGTTGTTTTTTCTTTTCTTGGAAGAGGAACCTAAGGTTCTATTTTTTGTGTGAGTTGTATGGGGTTTAATAGGTTCCTCTTGCCACTTTCTGATCTTCTTTTTTATTTGGAAAAAAAACTAAGGAGCCGTGTATATATATATATAT
>NW_018165219.1:124852-154823 GCF_001263595.1 Phalaenopsis equestris
ATATATATATATATATATATGAATTGGTAGTATCTTAGATTCTTCTTCTTCTTCTTCTTTATCATAACATATTGCTACAACGTACTTTGATTTTTTCTTATTCTCTTCTTCTTTTTTCCTCCATGGAGTTGTCTTTGTGGCTTTACGACATTTTTTAAAGAACTTTTTTCTTAACATTCTCACTTATGTTTTGATTAACACTAAATGTATTTATCAATTTAAACTGTGAAATATGTTTACATCATCCATAATAAAATATGATGGAAATAAGGAATATACCTCTCATCCAAATCATTTAAATCAAATCCACCACAACTAAATTAACTTAAATTCTAAAAAATCAATCAAATCCTCGCAAAAATGTAAACTTCTATACTTAACGTATCGAAAATTGGTCGAATAATCACATGTATTAGCAAATCCTAAAACATGTATGTCCTGAGATCCTCTTAATATGCTAAGCACAAGAGAATATGATTTGAAGGTTTAACATAAATTATGGAATCAATGATTATTGCTTTGGTTACAAGTAAGGGTATGAAATATCATGAGTTTGGTTGATTACATCTGTTATGAAATTTAAAATTTCTAAACATTTTAAATGTATTAAATTTAGTTTATTCTTTTATTCTAATTTCATTCTTTTGGGCAAACTTAAATCAAACAACCTTCTTTGTATATGTTTAACGAAGATTTACATCGCTCGATTCCTTCGTATTTACATGTCTAACACCTAAAATTTTATTTTTACTTGTGTGTCATCTTATCTATATCGACAAAAGTGGATTTCATTTTCTTAAATGTTAAAAGTGTTATTTTAATGTGAAAAATAATTTAGATTGTATAAACGCAAACAACTGAGTGCGCGTTTGGGGCAGCTTATCAACTGCTATAGTGTTTTGAAAACGCTATCTCACTGTTTGGAATAAACGTTCGACAAGCTTATTTAACAATGTCGTTTCACTGTTTAACTAAACGTGGGCCGCGGGTGGAGCCCCGCCGTCCCACGTTTCCTTCTCTATTTGACGTTGTTGCCATCTTAGCGTATCTTCTCTCTTCCTCCCGGCTCCGCCCAAAAACCCTTGCCCACTTCTCCTTCCTACCGGCTCCGCCCAAAAACTGCCGCCTTCGTGGTCAAAACCCTAGCGATACGATCGCGATTAGAGCTAGTTGGGATGCTAACTACGGGACCGCGGCCTACGAAGACCTTTGAAACTCTCATCTTTCACTCACTTCCTCTCTGCTTCTACTCGAAACCACTGAGAAAGGTAACCCTCGTCTTTCACCCCCTACTCTCCTCCGGTGACACTTCGGCCAGGTACTCATCTTCCCCCTTTTCTTCTTATCCTTCGCGCATGCCTAATAATAGAGAGAGAAAGGGAGATTTACTTAAATACCACCTAATTTATGCATATTTGCACATCCAATGAAATAAAAATTTTTAACAAATCAAAGATTTACATACATATCGCTCAATTCTTTTCTGTTTACAAAAAAAAAAAAAAAGAGATTTAAATACATAGCACTCAATTCGTGTGTATTCCAAATAATCGAAAAATTATTATGTACGTTCACTGTACGCAGAAATACGTACGGTAAACCAATCAAAACACTCCCCCTACCAAAAGTGTATGTAAGTGGGTCCAAAATAAATTTTTTTTAATTTTCTTGAATTAAATAAACACTCCAAATAATCAGTGAACTTATTAAGATAAACTACATGCACAAAAATTGGTTGGCATGTATGTAAATGCCCAAAATATTACATCAGTACTACGCACGTAAAATGCGTAGCCAATCAAAACACGCCACGACATCTCGCGCGGTAGAGCAAAAAAAACGGCGCAGTAATACGGATAATATTCCCTCCTGTGTTATTCATGTGTTATTGCGCGTTATTCATGTGCTATTGCGTGTTATTGATGTGTTATTGTGTTATTATAACACCAAGAATATTTTCAGGATACAATAACACATGAATAACACACAATAACACTTGAATAACACGGGAAATATTCCCGACAGAGAAAAAAACGACGCAGTAACACAGGGAAATATTCTCTCCCGTGTTATTCTTGTGTTATTGTGTGTTATTCATGTGTTATTCATGTGTTATTGTGCTATTATAACATCAGAAATATTCTCAGGATACAATAACACATGAATAGCACACAATAACACATGAATAACACGGAGAGAAATACTCGCGCGGGATATCTTGACGTGATTTCATTGGGTACGCACGTTCCTCTAAGTGCACTATGTAAATATTTTTTTCCATCGTAGGTAGGTTCCTGGTGCACGTTGTGCGGAAACCCA
Source organism: Phalaenopsis equestris (assembly GCF_001263595.1). Lineage (NCBI taxonomy): Eukaryota > Viridiplantae > Streptophyta > Magnoliopsida > Asparagales > Orchidaceae > Phalaenopsis > Phalaenopsis equestris. The sequence goes on from NW_018165219.1 coordinate 127,172, forward strand.
AAGCCGGCATCCAAAGAGCGTTGGGCGTTGGGGCGTTGGGGCGTTGGGGCGTTGGGGCGTTGGTAAAGACCATTCTGCGACACTCGCTTTTCTCCTGCGAGCCGGAGAAGTGGAACGGCAAGTGATAGATTATTATTTTTTTTTTTCAGGAAAAGGGTACATCTCTTTTCTTTCTCTCTCGCTCGCCGTGCCCGGCTTGATCGAAGGCCAGGAGGGTTAGGGTTCCATCTATTCAGCTGGCCGTTCGCAGGAGCCGCGCTCTGTGTCCCGACCTTTCATCGGTTCCGCCGGCAAATTGTGGTCCATCGCGTACTATTTCTTGCTCTTCTCCCAATATGAGCGCCTCCGGTGGTAACTCAGACTTTTTCAGAAGTCCGGCTGGTTCGACCATCGGAGGAAACGGTGCCGGCGGTGGTTCTAGGAGATACGGTTTGCCGTTTTCGGTTTCCGATTTGATCCAGGCTCCGTTGTCTGCTCTGCTGGAGTATTCTGGGATTCTTCGTCCGAGATCAGTCCACCTAGAGAGTGAGAGCTTGAGCGGCCGTAGAATCATCGCCAGCACAGGGGAGCGTGCTCCCGGTCAGGTGGACGAATCCTTTGTCACTGATAGCAGGGACGGGGAAGTATCCATTAGGATCTTTGACGTTGGCGATCAGGAGAATCCAAGAACGAGCGCTGGTATTCAGCAGCCACTGTCTGTTGGCCCGCTCAGGGAGGGTAGTCTTGGAGATCATGGTGTATCTATGGAGCAGATGCAGATGGATTCAGAGAGACAGAGAGGAGATGGAGGGAGCAGTGATGCCGGAGTTGGAGTCTCCACTTTTGCCGGAGCTACGCAGTCTCCATCGGTTTTGGGCGTTGGGGGGCAGAGTGTGGAAGGGGAAGGGAGCGTAGCAGGAGGTAATGCTAGGGATTCAGCATACCAGAGATACGATATACAGCAGGCTGCTAGGTGCATTGAGCAGGTTCTTCCATTCTCGCTGCTTCTTTTAGTAGTTTTCATCCGACAGCATCTACAAGGTATGCTGTCTTCGGTGCTCCGCTGCCTCTGAATCTCAACGTTTTAAGTAGCTGGAAGATTGTTTTTTATTGAATTTAGTTTCTCTTGCTATTATGTTAAATTTGACACTCGTTACTTATCGTACAATTGCCTTAATTAAAATAAACCATGGAATAAGGCTGAAAATAGGACTTAAAAAAAGAGTAACTGAGGCACTAAAAGATGTTGGCTCAAGTTAATAGTCTTAGATGAAGCCATCGGGGTCATCCACATTGCTAGATTGGTACCTCATTTGTGATGGCTTTCAACACCCCTTGCCACCACACTCCCTTCCTTCTCGAGATGGGTGCATGTGATCCCTTACCAAACTTTCTAAATCAAATATAGTGTGTTTATTAAATAAAAATGAAAAAAAAATATAATTAGTTATTTACAAAATGCTAATGGGACACAAGTGAATGTGACTTGGTGAATGAGGGATGAAAGGCTTGGGTAGTTAAGGCAAATAATAAAGCTATACTATAAAGGAGAAAACAACTTTGAAGATTGGGCTGTGGGAAAAAAATGTTCATTTTTCCTGGAAGGAAACACATACAAAGGGCACAATGTTTGCATTAAATGTCTCTAGCTGATAGCAAATCAACTGTCTTTATCTTGTGCATGCAAACTTGCTAAATGAAAAGAGTGGTTGTTGAGCATGGCTCCGATGCCAAACAAACTTCTAACAAAAGATTTCTTGATAAGGCGAAACTCGGACCCTCAGATTTTGTTGATAAAGGAGGAGAAATATTTCGACGAGGATGTTTATACTCATGATCTAAAATAGGATATTTCGAGGGCTTAGAAGGAATAAAATGTCACACACGTTGTCCAGAAGATGGTGCACTTTAGCAACACCGGATTTGATGAAGGAGTACATAAACTAATTTTGTACCCGCAATGAAATGTTTGTATACAAAGAATACAAATAACAAAGTTAAACAAGAAAAGTCAAATTTTTATTCATTTCTTAATAAATAAGAATCAATTATTGGTTTAGTGTAAGAAGAACATGGAACTAATTAAAAAGAATTAAAACAACAAATGAATAAGCTACATTACTTAAACCCAAAAAAATACAATAATTGAAATTATAGAAATAGCCTAGTATTGAAGAATCTACTTTTTGACAACATCCACCAAATACACGGGTAGAACCTGCTATAAAAAAATATCAGTGAGTGAGTTTGAAGATTCAAACTTAACAAATAATTGATATCTATTAAACAGTAAACAATAAGACAATGAGACATACAATATACACACCATAAAAGGGATAATATATTGTATATGTTTTGACGGGATAATCAATGTCATATAATGTTCCAAATTTAGGTTACTTTGTAATAAAAGTATCATAGGTTCACATAGTCTAGAGTATAATTATATTTATGCTCATAAATATGAGTGATTATAAGATGCATTTTTTATTCTAGCTTTCATGTTAAAATGTCAAATATACTTATATATTCATCTTTACATGACTTATCAATAATTTATCTCTACCTAATGATATTTGAATATAAAAGTGCATGTATATATACGTATGTAGTCAATTTTTTATGACATCATATAAATGAGAAAAAATAAACACCAATCTAATGAAAATCCAATATTCTATCATAGGACCTATCAATATAGCTAGTCATTAACAAAGAGCTTAATAGGGCTTAATTCTAACATAATACTATTTTAATACACCTATATTAGAAATATCACTAGCAAGTAACTATCAAAAATATTTTTAGCAGTATGACTACTATTAATTTTATACAAATATGAATTGTAAAAATTAAATTAAAACATAGATAATATTCATAAATTATAAATACTACAAATACAAGAATTAATTGAATAAATAAAAATTTATGCATCAATGAAGCAATACTAAACTATTCTTGCAATTCATAATGAACATAAAAAAAATAAAATTTTTATCATGTGTAAAAGTAATGGGATTTTTTGGAGTAGGATTGTCAAACCTACAAATTTCTATGAATTGAAGATAAATGGCTGGTATAACGCCCTTTACAATGAAGTGTATGTTTATCCTCTAACAAATAACTTTTTACCTCGAGTTGTGTGACGTAGTACTCCTAATTAAATTGAGTTTCAACCAATGATGTTCAATGGATTTTCGTTTGAAGGTCTTGTGCAATAGAACATTCAATTAATTGAAAGCAAGATAAAAAATAATAATAATACTAGCAAGTATGTCAATTATTTATGATCTACCTAGCCTGCTTATCTTTAGTCGAATTAGTTAAAATTGTTATAAAAAAATTAAAAATAATAGTAAATAAATAAATAAATAAATGAATCCACCTTAAGGATCCTTTAAACCGTATATTTTTATATGTCTTTTTTAGACGGGGATTCATGTTCCCTCCCCAACATTGTAACCTTTTATTTTATTAATGCGTAAGGAGCCATGAGCTGCTCTTATATATATATATATATATATATAAGGGAGCAATTATGATAATAACTCTTGATAAAAATTATTCATATATTTTTTGAGTGAAGAAAAAAGTTAGGGGGATGAGAGAAGGGAAGCTAATTGCTATTAGCAGTACTTGGTAGGCTAAGGAGGGAGAGCGACCAAATGTCAGAACTTGCGGTTAGGGTATTGAAAGGAGAGGAGGCTGACTCAAAAAAAAGGTTTGGCGGCTAGATAGGGGAAGGTTTGCATGTTATAATGCCCAAATGTCACGAGATCTTAATTCGCTGCTAAAAGCAGTCGAGAAATCGGTGTTGGAGAGCGGAAGGATTGCGTGGGAAGGTTGCGAGATTTTCGTGAGTGAAGGTGCAAAGTCATTTGGGATCACATGTTGGGTTAATTTGTATTAGAAATGATGAAGTTGGTGGGAGCGATTGCAGAAAAAAGGAAAGATGAGCTTGAACGGTTGACACAGAAGGGAAGGGATTTCGTTTGGTCTGAGGCTACACTTTAGTTAGGTGAAATGAAGTCTATTTGGTTCGGTACATAGAAGATGCAATGGTAGTGGAGGATGAGGATGCACCTGACATCATTAACAATAAGGGTGGGTGAACAAGAGTTTCTAGGAAACCTAAGCTTGGAGAATGTTATGTCACCAAAGATTTTATAAATGCTATTACCACCAATTCAAAGAATCAAATTAGAACAAAAAAGAGTTTGCATTGTTCATGATTTATTATTTTCTAGTCTGTTAGAAGATCACGATATTCGGATAGACCTCTAAGTAGGGATGGAGAAAAAGGGTTTGGAGGTGCTCAATTTATATGCTTTTTCAAATGCCCCTCCCCATATATGTACTTGCAACAAGCTTTTAAATGGCAAGGTTGATGATGGGTAGAAGTGTGACACCTAGTCTTCATAATTGCAAATGTCTCTCTACAAAGCCATTTAATATGAATATAGTAGCATGGTGCCTGAAATTACTGCAAAGCAATCGTTTATTCAAACAATTATAAATGTTGATCAAGTAATATATAGATATAGGGTCCACGTATCGATTCCACAAGAAAAATTGTCAAAACATTTATGACATAAGGAGCTCTAGTGTACTAAATGGCTGAATCTAGTTTGAAGTGATCAAAATGACAAAGATCAAAATCTAACAGTCTTAAAAAGATGAGCAAAACAGAGTAGAGTAGCAAACAAAATGGCAGTAGCATAAAAGGTAAGGAGCAACTTTGAGTTCTTGAGAGGTGCTGAAGCTTATGCTCTTGTGATACCGATAAACCTCTACGTGATATTTGATAACTAGGGATAAAATCCTCCTTAGCCTATGTCTAGGTCATAAGAAAAGTTGAACACCATATTACAGTTAAGAGGGATTTAAATATTGAACTTTTCTTAGGATTCCTTCGATTCTCTATCTAGATTTTAATTTTCTAATGAAAATGTCTTTTTCATTAGTTTATCGTGTGTTAACTTACTTGTTCCATTAGGAGACTGTTAGAAGTTATAAATCACATAGGGTTTTAACTTACTAATAGGTAAGATCAGGCGTAAGTTAGGATTAAAAGGTTGGCACGTTAGCTTATAAAAATTACAGACAAAATGTTTACGGGAAACTTCACGGTAAAAATAATGAGAAAAATTCCACCCTTACATCACAGGAGCATGTAAAAAACTAGCTACGAAACATGAGGTAGAAAAGTATGGAATATTTCATTGAAAATTTGAAGATACAGGTGCAATAAAGCACAAAAACTTACAATCAAGCTAAATATTCTTTGCAAACACCAAGTCATCGCTTTATAATGAAAGCTCTTCACTATCCTTCTCACACAACAATACTCAACCTTTCTAATACAAAAATCTCTCCAACTCGAAGGAAAATGAGCCCTAGAAGCTTTCTCCCCAAAGAAAGAAGGAAGAAAACCACCCTAGGCTTTGATGAAGAAAACTCTAGGCTTTGATGCAAAAACCCCAACTTCTGCTGAAAGAAACCTCCAAAGTGCTGCCAAACTCTCTTAGAACATTCCAATGCATTTCTGAATAGGTTACCAAAAATGACCTCGACGGGCCTTTGCATGGCTATGCCAGTGCCCGACTTAGATACACTATAGGTCGGCATAGCTACACTAACGCCTGACGTAGTTAGTCGGACATAGCTCCATGGTATCACCAAAATAGCAAAACTGGGATAATTAAGCTGCATAGTGACATAATTATGCCAATCCAACACCTTGTTAGCTTCATGTTTTCGCTCTGCAATGCATATTCAACCTCTGTAACATGCAAAATACTATCAAAAATAAATTTCAAAAACATAAAATTATAATAAATAGAGAAGAAAATATAGCATTTAAACATGAAAATAACATAAATTTATATCATATCAATTTCCCCAAACTTGTCTTTTTCTTGCTTTCAAGTAATCTCATATCTAAATTGAGACTGAGTGATATTTGTAACTCTCATGTGAGACTTTCTAATTATTTAGCAAGTTTATTTAAATGTAATAAAAGATGTGCAAATATCATTTCAGGGTCGGATTATCATTAATTTCTAACAACCTTGCCATTCCTTTAATACCCGTCTTTTTGTGCCAAGACAGATCTCAAAATTATTAATATGATTTGATTGAAATATTTTTATTTCTCATAGATATTTTTAAGTCATTTAATTCTGAATCAAACAACTCCAAAATCTCTTAACTTTTCTTGAATATAATATTTAAGAATTTAATGAAAAAAACTTAAAGTTTAATTAATTAGGATAGAATTTAGACACCAACTTTTAATTTTCAATCTCTATCTCATGCTTCTTTAGAAATTATTGGTGTTTTGCTTCTTTAGAAATTATTGGTGTAATTATTGGTGTTTTTTTTTTTTTGAATTATTGCTTCTGCACTTTTTTTCTTCTTCTTTTTAGGTCTAAAATTATTTTTAATTTCACTGTGGATTGTTATATCTGCTCGAACACATTTTTTTTAAGGATTTTCAATATATAATCTCCTCCAATAGTTAATCCTTAAAAACTCTTTAGCATGAATTTCTGAAGATTAAAATTCATTCAGAAGTTAAGATCAATTTGATTGTTTAAGCTTAAAATTTAAATGCTTAATTATCCCTGATTAATTACTTCTATTTAAATTACACTCTTTTAGTTGTTCTATGATCTTTTAGGGTTCAAATAGAAGTTATTAAAGTGAAGGACCCAATTTTTATGAAATCAATTTTAAACCCCCCTTTAATTTTAATGAATATTACATTTTTAATGAATTCATTATATAATCTAGTCAAATCCCAAAGATTTCTGTCATGAGTTCTACTCTAAAGTATAGTTCACAGCTCAGGTATGTCAATTAATTTAAGAAAAGTACATATGTATCACTGTGTCCCCCAAATTTGTTTTCTATCCCATGCAAATCATATAAAAATTGCAAGAATGAAAAGTATGGAGTATGTAAAATCAGGGACTAATCATCACCGAGCAAATTACATTATTGCTAATAAATGTAAACTGGGAACATAACGCAATAAAATTCATCTCGGGAAGATCTATATAACATGCATCTTAGAAGAAGGTAAACCGTGCATCCATAAAAACAAACCAAGTCTCATCAACATATCAACACTAGTGCAGTGCAAAAATACACATCAATGTCTACCAACCACACAAAATCATCAATATAAAAGAACCACAAACATCATCAGTAGAAGTAAAATTACTGACACTACTAGCAAGGAAACGAAGCCAACAACAACCTCCAGTCTCATTGGAGTCTTCCTAACCCTAGTTAAGCACCTAAGCCTAAAACAAAAAAAAAAAATATTCTAACACACACAAGTAACTTTAAAGCAAATTGAAAGCATAATGTTTGGAAGACTCCAATGAGACTGTTTGGTTTAATGTCCCCAGCCAGACCCTGTCAAACCAAATCAAGCCTAAAAGGGTTCTCCTTGATCAAATTGCCTTCTTAGTCATCCCTGATCAATCTACCAAATTTTAACTGTCCTGGAAGATTTCGTAAGTCTTCAAATGTCATTCCTAATCTAGGATATTTTTGAAAGTATGTGCTCTTCCTCGTACCCAAGTTTAGACATTTCAGTAGTTTCTCAATTTCAATCCTGCAGTAATCTTTCGAAGGATATGTTAGGGGTCAAATTGATGATAAATCCTTAAAAGACTTATTTATCCACAACTCTCAGCAACACCCCCTTTTGTAATTCACTTGACTCAACAAAACTCATGAGGGGCATGATAGAGGATTCTCCTAAAAAGTCACACTCTCTCTATTTGAGGGAAATTTTCAATCTTACATAGGTAGTAGTGTCCACAAGTTCAATTATCTCTCTAACAACTCTAGGGTTTACCTAAGAAAGAGGAGCAGATTCTTCCCTAGTAATTTTCCCATAAAATTTGCTTACCCTACTTGCTCTTCGGGGTCTGATTCTACAGATTCAAAACTTTGGCTATCAACTACCTCTGCCACCACATTTACACTCTGGTTTTTGATCATCCTTGGAGTCTAGGTGAAACCTCATAGGTTTCAAAACATCAAAAGTCACTTTTTGATCATTTACTCTCATGATAGTTCCCCCCTTTTATATAGCAATTTTGCTCGTTCGGTGGCTATAAAGGATCTGTCAAATATAATGGAGAAACCTTCATCTTTCTTCATACACAAGACAACAAAATTAGTAGAGAAGATAAACTTGTCAACTTTGATCGGAACGTCTTTGATTCTCCTCTTTGGATAAGTAACAGAGTGGTCCGCTAACTACATGGTCATTGTGATGGGTTGTCATCTCATAATCATAGTCTTTTGAAAATGTTCATATGCATAAGGTTGATGCTAGCTCCTATTTCACACAAAACCCTCCCACTAAATGTTTTTTCTATGGTGCAAAGAATGGTGAAGTTACCTAGGTCTTTCAATTTTTTTTGCAACTTCTTCTGCATGATAATACTGCACTCCTCTATTGGGGCAATCATTTCACTTGCTCCTAGTTTAATTTTTTTTTTGTCCAGGACATCCCTCACGAACCTCATATAACTCAGCATTCACTCTAGGGATTTAGCATATGGAATATTAATGACGAGCTTATTTACAACCTATAAAACTTGGATATTTGTTGATCTCTCCTATACTTTCGTAGTTTCTGGGAAAAAGGGCGGCGATACTCTGTTTTGCTCCTTCCTGAGAAAGGATGCTATTTTTCCTAGATCTGGGGTAGGTTCTTCACTTGGTCTCTTCGACTCAGGATTTAGCTCTGCAAGTTTACTGCCCTTTCTATTGGTATCTTCCCACTCCATGCCAACCCTTACTCTAATGATTTTACATTGTTCCACATTCTGATCCCTTGGATTCACCTCGGTGTTACTAGGGAGCATCACTTGGGGTTTTTTACTCAACGAATTAAATAACTGCCCAATTTATATCTTTATGTTCCTTATGGCAACAACTTAGCTTTGCATCTAGTTTTCCATCTATTACACTGACTTTTTCAATAGTGATTTCTTTTCCTAAAACTATGAGTTGGAGGTAAATCCAAGTGGGTAGTTCAGTCTCGGGTTTCTATTGACTTAATGGTTCCAATTTCCTATAGGGTTTGCTTGGGTTTTCCCCACTATTGATTTCCCAGCCCCAAGTTATTGCTCCAACTGAAATTTGATTGGTTTTTCAATATGGGTTATAGGTGTTGGAGTAAGGACTGTTGAACTGATTCCCCATGATATTCATGTTCTATAAGATAGTAGTACTTGAATTTTCTAGTGGTCCATAAATCATGCAATCACTTAGCAGGGATCCTGACATAAAATTCATCCTAATACTATTTAACTTCTTAGAGATGGGGACAACCTGTGTCTTTAGGATGGTCAGAACATCAGTCTCATGCACACTAGCTACTTTCTTCGTGGTAACTCTCTCGTTATGCCATTGTAAATTGTTAGTTGTCATTTTCTTAATCAGTTCATATGCCTCATAAAATAGTTTAGATATTAGGGACCCCCAACTGCAACGTCTATGATCCACCTTAAAAATTCTGACAGTCCGTTGTAAAAAGTTTAGATTATTAGCCAATTAGTACGACATATTGTGGACACTTCCTAAGCAGTTTCTTAAACCACTCACAAGTTTCGTAAATCGGCTCACCATCTAACTTGAGTGAACGACATGATGTCATTCATAGTGTGGCAGAATTGGATGGAGGGAAGTATTTGACCATAAATTTGAGTTAGATCAGTCTAAGTGATGATGGATCATGGCGCTAAGGAGATTAGCCACACCTTGGCTTTATCCTTAAGTGAGAAGGAGAATAGTCTTGGTCTAACGACATCTCTAGAGACATTGAGGTACCTGATGGTGACACACAATTCTAAGAAATTGGCAAAGTGAAGGTTTAGTTTTTGAGGGGGTGATCCCCCAAATTGGTTGCTTGGACCATTTGGATTGTGATATGCTTCAGTTCAAATATGTTGGCTCTTACGGTAGGGTACTTGGTATTTATGTGGATTTCTTCTATCGATGGGTTGGCATACTCCCTAAGGGATTTGTGAGGGTTTGTCATTGCTAAATGAATTTTTTCAAGTTTTTTGGATTTTTTTGTATTTTTTTAAGTTCTTTATTTTTTATTTTAGGGTCAAATGATACTAATTTAGCTAAACAACTCCTATGCATAAGTATAGTTTTCCACAAGTGACTCTTATCTAATGAAAAAAGAAAAAAGGAAACGCAAAAACAGATAAAACACGCTACTAACAATAATAAACGTGCAAAACACAAGAGCGTAAACAAAATGATGCAACAATTTTTTGGAGTTTTGGATTTTTAAAAATTAAATAACAAGCATAATTATAACAAGAGTACAGATAAATAGAAAAAAGGATCAGGAAAAAATTCAAAACAATTTTTTTTATAAAATAAAACATTTGACTCATTTCTCTGATAACGACACCAAAAATTTAATGCTTGAAATTGCTGCGAAGCAATCGGTCAATCACCAGTATATGTTTCAATCAAGTAATATACGGATAAATAGTTCGTGTACCGATCTCACGAGAAAATTTGTCAAAATATTTTTGACATGGGGAGTTCTAGTGTACTTAATTATTGGATCGAATTTGAAGTGATCAAAGTTGCAAGGATGATATTCTAAGAGTCCTTAAAACAACAACAAAATAGAGAAAATAGTAAACAAAAATGACAACATCAGAAAAGATAGGGAGCAACTTTAAGTCGATCAAAGTTGATGATGCTCATGCTCCTGTGACACATGTATAATGCTCTCTTGATGTTTTTCTTATAAGTTCCTCTGAGTGATAGTTGACAACCAAGGATAAAATCCTCATTAGCTTGTGTTTAAGTCATAAGAATAGTTGGACACCATATTACAGTTAAGTGGGACTTAACCATGTATTGTTTTTCATGATTCTTCTGGTCCTCTATCTAGGTTATAATTTTCTAATAGCAATATATCAATTTTACTAGGTTATTATGTGTTAACCTACTTTTTCCACTAATCGACAGTTGGAAATTCTAGATAACATGGAGTTTTAATTTTCTAATTGGTCAAATCTGGAGTAAACTATGATCAAAATGTTAACATGTCAACTTATAAAAATTAAAAGCATGAAAACGTTTATAGGGAAAATCTTAATAGTAAAAACATGAGAAAAACACTCTTATATCATAGAAGCATGACATAAGATTAGTTATGAGACATGAGGTAGAAAAACATGAAATATTTCATCGAAAACTTTGATGATATAGGTGCAAGAAAGTATACAAACTTATAACTAAGCTAAATATTCTTCGTAATACACCAAGTCATCACCTTACAATGAAATATCTCCACGGTCTCTCACTTAACAACTCTCTCTCTCTCTCTCTCTCTCTCTCTCTCTCTCTCTCTCTCTCTCTCATACAAAAGCCTCTCTAAACTCAAAGGAAAAAGAGCCCTAGAAGCTTTTTCTTCAATAAAGAAGGAAGAAAATCCTAGGACTTGAAGTAGAAACCCTAACTCACGCTGAAAGAAGCCTCTAAAGTGCTGCAAGTCTCCCTTAAGGGTACCAATGCATCTTCTCATATAGTACTCGCCCAAACTGCCATTGAATATGTTGCCAATGAAATTTTGGAAATAATGGAAATTTTCATGCCATTGAATAATTGAAATTATTTGGTTAATCCATCCATTGATTTAAAGCAGGAAATAATGGAAATTTTCATCATATCATAGCATTGCCTTGATTCACTTATTTTGCTTTTTAAGATCAAAAGAATTATTCCCAATGAATGGATTAACCAAATGGCAGAGGGTTGGAGGGATCGACTTTTAAATAATTCCTTCAACTTCCAACCCTGAAATAAAAGTGGATCTTGTTGTAGAATTAGTGACATAAGAACAATATGACTTTAGATGAGAAAGGGAGGCTAGAAGGAAGTGAAAGTGAGCTAACCAAGTTTAAAACCCGAAATATTATTTGATGCATGGAAGATGACCATGATCGAATGATAATGAACCATAAGCTTAGTGGATCTGGAGTTATATTAAAAGTTGATCTTTGATTACTAGGATACCATCAACATAACTATTAAAAGGGGCGATGAGTCCAATTTTTTTCTTTCATTGAATGAAAGATGAAAAGGTAACCATGATATTCATGAAAATAAAAAAACACATCAAGCATCCTTGAGGAATATCATAAAAGAGTTCAAGTAGCTTTCCATTGTACCAGAAATCAAAATCATGGGTGTACATTAGTGACTTAAAATCTTTCAGATGGCTTCAATGAATATCCAAAATAGTAAAAAGGATTTGTTGCAACGGCGATCCGCCAATTGTTAAAATCTCATCTACTAATCAAGTATTGACATTCTTTATTTTTTTAAATTGGTTTGTACTAAAAATTATGTAAGCTAATTTGGATTCTTCCTTGGAATTGGTGCCTATCTGGATTGCTAACTACTTGCCATGCCTACTTGTATAATTAGTGTTTTAGTCTCTCTTGGTGTTTTCTTGCTGATGATCTTTTTGCTGTTGGGATATGGGCAATCTATTCTGTTGCCTTATTTGTTAGCATTTCTAGTTCTAGACAAATAAATAAATAAATAAATAAAAGATAAATTATACATACTAGGAGGGGAAGAAATTACTGGAAAAAAACATCTTCACTTTCTAATGTATACCAGGTTCCAAGTGTGATGGTTTTAATGTGGCCCCATTGGATTTTTATCTTTTGTTGGGTTTTCGTTGTATTTTGTTTTTAGCTCTTTTCATCTGGCCATGCTTTGCTATTATTTCATGTTGTACCACTTTCATTGAATGATTTTTATCTTAATTTGCTTAAACATGTTTGTAAGGAAAGTCCGACAGATGAACCCCTTAGTGGCAAAATATCTTTGATAGGAATGAGCACGGATTTCCACACAAAAATTAATGTAAATAATATTTTATTCAAACAACATCAAATAATCAACACATACTAATATAAGCACCTACAATTCGAGAGGTAGGCGATATCTTCCGATTCCTACATTTTAAGAGGTAGGAATTCTCTCCCAAACCATAAAACTAAGGCTCACCACAATAATCTCATGCATGACCCTAAGTCTAAACATTTTAGTCTTATTTATATTAACCAATAATAAATTACAAATGTTTAAATTGTGCTTAGGCTAATAAAGACTAAATTCCTCTTAGGCGCTATTATAATATAACTTCCCTCTTAAAAATATAGATTTCCCCAATGTGGGATCAACTGCTATTAGATTAAGTTATATGGTTTCCACGGTCCGTCTTCATCTGACAATTATTTCCATTTAATAAAAAATTTATAGTAAACCTCAAGAATTCAAAATGTCATCTTATGTGCATCATTCGACCACATTCAAATCGGCAATTGTCTTGACGTATAGTCAATCTTCGAGAACATCGCAACCCCAATTATTTTATTCTGTAGCTTATGGATCACCAGAATTTCTGTCGACTTTGTATCACGTGTCTCTTCCATCTCCATCAACTTCAATCCTGCTTGCTTCCCTTTGTTCAAGCCGTCCGAATATCACGCTAATTCTTCCAAGTGCTGCTGCTCGAGTCCGCTCTTGATTTCTTTGCTCGATACCACAACTCCCAATCCGTCTAAAGCAGCGATACTACCTTGACGACCCTCAATGTCGCCGCTCAATCACGCAGCAGTTGGAGGTGGTTTTATGTGAAACTTCATGATATTCTTCATCATTTCTTTTAGAGTCGTGAATCTCCTCTTGATTCACCCCTCTATGGATGAGAATTGTTTGTGTATTTCAGATTTGACGTGGCTCAACTCTCCCTTTAATTTCTCCTCTAAAGCATCTATTTTTTTACCCATCACTACTCCTAGGAAGACTTTGAATCATAAGGCAAAACTTTTGTACCCTGAAATTTCGTCACTTGCTTGCACATTCGGTCAGGAAGACAGGTCACGACCCAATACGTTGTCATTCCGTTTGGTTCGTATCTTGACTATATCACGCTGTTCAATCAGGCTACGAGATGGAGACACCTGTGCACCATGATCCCGTCAGCTCATAGCAAGCTCAAATCATGACTGTATCATGTCACTATAAGCCGTGACCCCGTTGGCTCCCCAGTAGGCTCAAATCGTGACTGTATTGTCACTGTAGACCACAATCCTTCTTCCTAGGTTCAAATCGTGATTGTATCCCCTCATTTATTCACATGATCAATCTTCTATTTGCCTCAATTGAATTAGCTTCCCAGCAAGTACCCGCGATCCCATCATTGTCATCCCAGCTAGGTCGGATCACAACTGTAGTTGCTCCCCTGCTAGCTCAATCATGCTTATATTACGAGGATGGAGCGGGAGGAAGAGAAAGATGGGAGTTTCGAGTCTTGTGTATGTCGCAATCCTGCGGTCCTTCGTCGATCGTATCGCTTGTTCGAGTGACTGTATCGCTTTGACATCGTTATCCTTCGTATTTGCTTGCCAAAATTGATTGCTCTTATACTGTTTGATAGGAAACAACACAGATTTCCACATATAAATTAGGGCAAATAATATTTTATTTCAAGAACATTCAACACAAATCCCAATATAAGCAGCTACACTTTGAGATGTGGTGTAATAACCTAATAAAATAAAATAAAATAAAATAAAAATAATAGAATGTGTCCTTTGAATAGACACAATCCTAGTTAAAAATTAAAACGAGTATTTTCGCACCTTTTCTCTGAATCAAATCAGAGGGAAGAAGCATGAGAGATAGGGAGGGAGAAAGCCAGAAGAGAGAGAAAATGAAAATGATGTAGAGGAAGATAGCTTCTGTGCAACTCTAGCAGAAGCCCTACGCACATTGTTGCGGTGCGAACGACATTGTGAGAGTAGATTGAAGGTGTATCTGCACACTTGATCGCCGAGCGGCTTCAGTACGAATTAAAGAAGAAGACTCGAGCTCTAGCAGAGTAAGAGAAACTCTTGTTCCTTTGGTAGGAGTCCTCACATGCAGAGGAGGAGGAAAGAGGATGACACGTGTCGGTGCTAGGTTGAGCAATGACCTGAACCAGGAAGAAGATAAGGGGAGCCGAAGATGTGCAAAGGAGCAGGAGGAAGCGATTTTGTGTGCACTGCTCTGGATTGAGCCGTGCAAAGGAAGAAGTCTAGCTAAGAAGATCACCGACTGAAGGAGAAAGCGTGGTGTTGTGCGTGAGCTAGGATAGAGACTGAATATTATAAAGGAGGCATGTTTAATAATTTAATAAGTTAATATATATTCTTATATGAATAATTATGTCTGTGTATGTACTTATTTAAATAATGTGTTAATACAGTTACTTGAAACAAGATATAAGCTATAAAGTTCCTAATTAGAGGGTGTAAGGTGACGCGAACTTTCATTACGAGGAAAGAGGAAGAGTCGCGGGTATGAAGTGAAGAGTAAAAGTCTAGTGAAACCCAAATTTGTGATTTAAGGTAAGTTGATGTTGTACTAATTTAATTAATGAATCTTATATGAATATTCAAATTTTTTCTTTAGGTGTTAATAATAGACGTATCTGAAATCAGGATGCAATTAAGTAAGGGAGATACAGTTTCAAGATCGAGGATCGAATTATTTTGAAAGATAATGTATGTTTTAATTAGAATTTAATTTACTAAATTTAGAATTAATATTTAATAAAAATGTTATTGTTTAATATCAATTTAGGTTGAAGAACATTTGAGTCTATAAGGTCAGGAGTTGAGGAATCGGTGTCGCAAGCAAGCTAAACAAGTGGGTACTTATACTTATAAATTTTGGTAATATTTGATTTCTTCTAAATGTCTCATTATATGACTTGCACTTGCTTAAATAGATTTTATTGGCTCTTTAAGTTCATTTGATCATATTGAGTGTATGTTATTGATATTTGTATGTCATTTAAATGTATAATTCAGATTATTGAATGGTATGAAAAGAAAATAAGGATAGGAGTTGTTATTTTGATTGCTTGCATGTGCATGCTTGGCTATGATAGTCACTCTTTTATGGTACTAGCTGATGAATGCTAAGATACCCGTGCACGTAAATAGAAAAGAATATTTATAGTGAAGTACCTTGAATGACATAATTCTAGACGGTGCTCCCGTGATAAATGTATACATATTAAAAAGATATTGATATGTAAACGATATAATAAGATATAGTGAAAGTTTAAAATCATCTTGGATGATCATATTAGATAATACAACTCGCTAAATGCCCTTTTATTTTTTTATGCAATTTAATTAGCATGCATATTGTCTCCCTTTTCATTGAATTACTACATTTTAGGAGTATGGGTATTTACTAGCTTTGTTTAGCTTATTGGTGTTTTATACTAACGTTTCAGGTTTAATTAATTGATTAAAAAGATGAGTGATATAAGAGAAAATGTTTATAGAAAATGCGAACTACCTGAAATGAGGTAAAATTTAACTCTATTACTTTCATATATTAAAATGTTAGTTATAGAATAATTTTAATTTTTTTTGTCTGACTGTCTATTCCCACTTTGGTTAATTCTAAGCCTCAGGTCGAGTCGTGACAGGTAGGCGATCTCTCCCAATTTTTACAATGCAAGAGGTAGGAAATCTCTCTCAAACTCTAAGCCTGAGACTTGCCACAATAATCTCATGTAGAACCTTAACCCTAAACATATTAGTCCTATTTATACTACCTATAATAAATGGCAAATGACTAAAGTATCCTTAGGCACCATCATAACAATCTTGTTTATCGTTCTGATTTTTGGCATGCTTTAAGAGCAATTTGAATAACAATTGTAACTGTTCCATCTTGAGTGGGCCATTTACCTCATACGAGCTATACGAATTTCTCTTAACACATCCTTAATGATAAGCCTGGCAAATGCTTCTATTGCTTGTTATGGCTAAAGGTTGGGTCATCTTTTTTTTGGTTAATGCCTCAAAAGATGCTGATTAAATCAAAGTGCTGTACATTTTGGGTTGCTGATGCAGTTAATGTCTAGTTGGAGGTTTTATTATCACAGTGAAACTCAAAACATTTTTTATGTTCTCTGCCAAATATCAAGTAGGTATTTGAATAACTTACGGAAAAATGAAAGAGAATGCGGCCTTCATGAGAATAATTAAGCAGATGAGAGATGAAGTTCTTCATCACTGTATTTCCTCTAAAAGTAGACAATATATTTTGACATTTGGGAGATGTGTCTGTCATGGAGCATGTTTTCATGCTGAGATCATACAGTTTGCTTTGTAGAGCTTAAATAAATTAAGAGTGAAGGATGGCCAATGTTTATATGTGTATGAGGAAATCAGCTTATAAGTATAAAATGAAATGAGCAAGTGTCCGAACAAACTTTTAGGGGTCGCTTGATATTCTATTTTAGGCAAAGTTCAAGGAAGATTTAGCTCAAATTCTGTCAAACAAAATTTTTGAATGTTTAAATGCAATTATTCGATAAATCTCTTTTCAGTTAGTTATTCGTTGTCTGGAATTTGTTGGATTCTACCAATCAAAGTATTTAAGATATTTAAGGATTTTCATCAGAAATTTTATAAATCTTGGAACAAATAACTAAACAATTTATCAACTTTTAGTAGATTTAACGGTTGTCATGCCGAAATGTTTTCCAGTTTTATTTCTCTCAAGATTTACTAAATTTGAGTTTATAGGATTTATTGAATCCTACTTAAAGGTTAAATTTTACTTGTAGCCAAACATTCTATAAGCCTTTTAAAGCTAGCATGAATCACAAAAAATAAATAAATAAATAAAAACTTGATAATAGATGAATACAGCGGGTAATGTCAGATGGTTTTCTTTGTAAACGTGATATGGCTTTGTAATCATCCAATTAAGAGTTAACAGATATGTAAAGTTCCTAAGCATTTTTCTTTTCCATATGGCTCTATATTCTTTTCTTGTACTTTAATTTGAGTTTTTGTATTCTTTTCTTGCACTTTAATTTTAGTTTTCTCTTTTTTTTTTCTTGTTTTCTGACTGCAGGTTTCTTCATAACGATTTGGCTGTCTGCTGTAATGTTCAAGTCAAATGATTTATTGTGTAAGCAGACAGCCTTGAAGGTGGAATCTCTTTGCCGTAATAATTGCCATTGTTATATTTTTCACATCTTTCTTGATGATTAAACCTTTAGCACTTGCACTATTAGGATTTTCTATGAATTGTTTTTGCTTTGATGTTCCACATTTCGAAAGATCTAGTCTTTAATGACATGTCTTTCTTAATTATAGGTGCTATTATTTTATATCACAAATGTCCTATTTCATTCTTTCTTAGATTTATGGTGTTAGATACTACTGATTATATTGTAGATTAATTTATTCTAGTCTTAGGATCATGTGGTGTTGTATTGAGGGCATGGGTATGTTCTGCACTTTGTTTCTCAAGGTAAAAGAATCGTGGAAAATTTTTTTTTTGACTTCAAAGAATTTTTTGTTTAAAAAATTATTGAGGCACCTTTTAGTGATAACCACTATGGATTGTGGAAGAAAAGCTATGACATAGTGCAGCAATAAAACCAGTTCTCTTAAATATTTAGTTTATGCAGGTTATTATGTCTATCACAGGATGTGCATCACTGTAGTGTTAGATGTTGGAATTCTGAAAGGAAATAGTTATTGGGAATTCGAATGTCTCATTGTTTCTTTAGTTGGTGAATCTTCAGCGAAGAGTTCATGATGTTCAATTATTTCCTTTCCTTTAATATTTATTTGTGTGTACAATTTGGGCCTCTGATGCATCTTCTACTCTGTTGGACAAGATTTTATGATTCTGAAAATGTTCTTACTATAGCTTTTCCACAATGAATTTCAACATTTCGTACTATGTTCCATTTGCTTTATATTCTCAAATTATGCTCAACTTGCTAAGGTTTGCAACTTGCTAAGGGGAAAAGAGCTTGCAGGTTTTCAAATTTTATGCAGTTGAAATAAATGTAAGCTGCTATACTGATATCAAAAAAAGCACGCATTAATGATTCAGAATTTTATAAGAATCTAATATTCAAAATTTTACTTGTCACCTTATTTGAAATAGCATTTTAAAGTATGCTAGTAGTTAATTGCTTAAGTGTGATTCATGTCTTCTTTTGCTTGAGATTATTGGGTGGTGGGATTGATATTATTGTGTTAAATATTGCTGCTCTCATTCTTTGTTCTTTTGCAATGTTGATAATCATTAGTTCAACTTATGATAAATCTTGATGCCTTTCACCATATTTTATCTGTTTGTGTTTTGTTGAACTTGCCACAATGGATGGACTCGTGAAGGTCTTTTGATATTTGTATCGTTTGATCTTTGCCTATGTAGGGAGAGAGGAAAATTTCAGTACTTGTTGGAATTGGAGTAATATTCACCATTCATGTGATTGGAGTGTATTGGTGGTACTGCAATGAAGAGCTGCTTTATCCCCTGGTTTTGCTTCCCCCAAGTGAAGTTCCACCATTTTGGCATGCAATATTTATCATTATGGTGAATGGTAAATTCTTCAATCGTTCAAGCTGAATAAATCCTTATATTTGTTTGTCCTTGTTCTAACTATTTTGTTTTGCTATTGTGTTATTGTAAATATGAGTGTTTTGGTCTGAACGAGATTATTACGTCTATAGTAGAATTTGGTGATAACAAAACCGTCTGGATTTATGACTGGGAATATAGTATCTATAATTTAATTTAGTAAATGCTAGTTCCCATTTTGGGTTAGTTGGAATGCAAATTATCTTTATAGGTCTGGTGAAAGAAAATCATATGCACACAAATATTTTATTGAAGAGGCTGGCGAGGCAATGAACTTGATCTGCAATTATCTATCTGATTAGTTTCAATAATTGATCTGAGATCAAGATATCATCATATCGAAGTTAAAGAGGCAGATATAACTAAGATAGCTTTTAAGATCAAATATGGTCATTATGAATTTTTAGTTATGCCTTTTGGCTTAACCAATGCTTTTGTTGTATTTATGGACTTGCTGAATCGAATATTCTAGATTTATGTGGATCAGTTTGTCATTATATTTATTAATAATATTTTGATATATTCAAAAGTTGATAATGATCATACCAACATTTGAGGATTATATTGGAGTTTTTGAGGCAAAATTAGCTACATGCAAAGTTGTCAAAATGTGAATTTTGGCTGTGGAATATTGTATTTTTGAGGCATATTATTAACGACCAAGGAATCTTAGTAGGACCGCTTAATGTGAAAGCAATTGTGGAATGTTTCTCTAAAGAATGCAACACGTAGTTTTTTTTGGATTGGTCGAATATTACATGAGGTTCATTAAAGGATTTTCACAAATTGCTATGTTGTTGTTCAAGTTGATGAGAGAAGATGTTTAATTTAAATGGACTGCAAAATGTGAACACAGTTTTCAAGAGTTGAAGAAACATTTAACTACTGCTCCAGTGTTGGTTATTTTGTTAGGTACATAAGAGTTCAAGATTTACATTGATGAATCGTTGTGAGACTTGGGATATGTTTCAATGTAACATAGAGAAGTAATAGCTTATGCAGGCAGTTGAAGCCACATGAGAGAAATTATCTGACACATGATCTGCAATTATCTATTGTAGTATTTGCTCTTTAGATTTGACGACACTACTTATATGGTGTGAAGAACGAAGTCTTCTCATATAATCAGAGTTTGAAGTATATTTTAGCATAAAGAGAGCTGGATTTGAGGCAACGAATATTTGCTAGTGGTTCTCAAAGATTGATTTGGATGTACAATATTGTCCCAACATAACAAATGTATTGTCGATGTTTTGAGCTATAAATCCACAAGTAACGCAAGCTAGCTGGTTACTCCAGAGCTGGAATTAATCAAAGAAACTGATGCCGAAGTCAAAAGATCAGGTGACATGGGATATTTACATCAATTGACAGTGCAACCAATTTTGATAGATATAATCAAGGTAACTCAGAAAGTTAACAGTGAATATCAGAAACTCTTGAAATAACTTCATTCAGAAAAGAAGGTTGATATGACTGTTGATGAAGATAACTTTATCAGAAACAAGCTACAGTTATGGTTACCTGCTAATTCTGATTTGAAATAGGAAATCCTACGTGAAGTTTTTCATTCAGGGTACACAATTCATCGAGGTTGTACTAAAATGTATAAGAATTTGAAGTAAATGTTCTGGTGATCAAGTATGAAGAATGATGTTGTATATGTATCTAAGTGCCAAACTTTTCAGATTCTAAAAGTTGTGCATCCGTGAGAATAAATTACTATCGGTTTTGTTATGGGATTTCTTTGATCCAGGGTCATGACAGTCTTTGGATCATTATTGATAGACCAACAGACAACTCATTTTTTATCAATCAGGTAGACATATTTGGTTGAAAAGTTTGTTAAGATCATATGTAAAAGAAATTATTTGATTGCATGGTGTTCAAAAAGTATTATTTCTAACAGGGATGGAAGATTCCTGTTCAGGTTGTGAAAAAGCATTAAAAAAAAATTTAGTTATGCATTTGCAATTTAGCACAACATTTCATCCACAAACCGACGGACAATCAGAATCAGAAAGAACAATTCAAGTATTGGAAGATCTGTTGAGGCTTTGTGCCCTTGAATTTAGAAGTAGTTCGGAAGATCACATTCTAATGATAAAATTTGCCAGCAATAGTAGCTAGTTATCAGTCTCGTATCAAAATGACTCTTTATGAAGCACTGCATGACAGGAAATGTAGAACACTATTAAGTTAGATTGAAGTGGGTAAATGTCGAATGTTAGGTCCCGAGTTAATTGATGAAGCTATAGAAAAAAACAAATTAATCAAAGACAGTTTGAAAGTTGCTCAGGATCGACGACAAAATTATTATGACTCAAAATAAAAAGCAGCAGAATTTGAAATTGGTGATTTGGTATATTTTAAAGTCAAGCCATTGAAATTTACCCAGATTTGGTCAGGGAAGCAAGTTTAGTCCCAAGTACATTAGTTCATTTGGAATTTCATAAAGGATTGATTTAGTTGCTCAATCGCTAGCTTTATCTATTGATACGTCAAATATTCATGATGTATTTCACATTTTAATGCTATGAAAATTGGTTTCAAATCAAATCAGAGAAATTCACATGCAGACATATAAGTACAAAAAAAATCTTACTTATAATGAAGAGCTTCAAAGCATTTTAGAAATTGGTATTAAGAAATTGAGGAATAAACAAATTCTAAGGTAGAAGTACAGGCCTGAAAAGGAAGCCAAATGAGAAAAAGACTAAGAAATGCAATAAAATATCCCTTTTTTGTTCAAGTCAAAGATTTCAAGGATGAAATTTTTATGAGGGAGATTTGTAACACCAAAAATTTGAAAAACTTTGCAAATCTTAAAATTCAATCGAATTAATTTTATAAAATTTTACACGTCAAATCAATCAATTCGATATCTAACACTATATATGAATTTTGAATAGAACGGGAGATAAAATTTTGAAGTTATAAGTTTAATTAATTTAATTAGCCCTTTTATAAAATACACATGAGTGATTTAAATATATAATTGGGGCTAATTGAGGCATATATAATTAAATTGGTCACACATGAATGAATGAAATACATGTTTTATACAGCAACCATGATTCTCTGTATGATGTCATTTATTTTGTGTTTTGTATGTTTATAGCATCTTGTGTCATGTGTTGTGAACATGTACATGGATTATATATGAGCATGCATGTTTTTTTTCCATTTATAAAATTTATTTTAGTCTTAATTATTTTGTTGAGCTCGTTGTTACTCACTATAGAATGTTAACTTTTAGGAAGGGGTAATGAGAGCCTATGTGAGTAGCCATGTGTGACTTGTACATCTTTTGCATTTCATAGTTTTGGGACTTTGTGCATACTTTTGGGTACTCATTGAAGAAAATTATGTCCATGCAGTTTATAGTTAGTGACTAGATGATGCTGAGTTATCAGGTGCGCTAGGGCTTGAATATGTAGACTCAAATCTAAAGGTGATTTTTGAGAAAGAAGATTGTGAGGCCATGCAACGTTTGACCATAATAAGATTGTGAAGCCCAAATCAGGAAGACCTGCTACTCGAATGAAAGCTGGAGAAGGACCCTTAGTTCAAGTGCTTGGTTGAACTTGCAAATGAAAATTAAAGGGAGGTGCGTAGCTCTCGGTTTTCACAAGTTCAGCTCTGGGAGAGAAGTGTTTAGGTCATTCATAAGTCGAATCTAGTGCTACTTTAGTGAACCAAAGAGTTTTGTGATTTCGCACGGTTTGACTCTATGATCTTGTCAAGTGTAAGAGACGAACGGAGGGGCAGCGGTTCGTGCGTACGAGGTGATCTATGCGAATTAAAGAGATGGTCAGACGATGTGAGACAAATATGAGGAGGCACGAGACTAGCTATGTGAATAAAAGAGATGGTCAGACGATGTGAGACAGATATGAGGAGGCACGAGACTAGTGGACGTTTCATTCCCATTGATTGTGAGATTAATGGATGCCGAGTGTGGAGTCTCGGTAGTCGCGTGCCGGGGGGCGGGGGTGCAGTTGGGTTGTGACATGACCATTGAAGAAAATTATGACCATGTAGTTTATAGCTAGTGATTAGATGAGGTTGAGTAATTAGGTGTGGTAGGGACTAAAGATTCAAGCTCAAATCTAGAGAGGTGACTTTAGAGAAAGAAAATTGTGAGGTCATGTCATGCTTGACCATAATAAGATTTTGAAGCACAAATCAAGAAGTCCTGCTACTCAAATGAAAGCTAAAGAAGAACCCTTTGTTTGAGTGCTCGACTGAATATGTGAATAGAAACTAGAGGGAGGTGTGCAACTCTTAGTTTTCACGAGTTCAACACTTGGAGAGAGGTGATTAGGTCATTTCTAAGTTGAATCGAGCACTGCTTTGGTGAATGAGGTGTTCTGCGATTTCACACTGTTTGTCTGCTACAATCTTGTCAAACGTAAGAGACGAATGAATTAGCAACGGCCCGTGTGTATGAGTGATCTATGCTAATAGAAGAGACGATCAGACGATGTGAAATAGAGGTGAGCACGAGACTAGAGGATGTTTCCTTTGTGTTGTTTTCGAGATTGCGGGCTGCCGACTGTGAGAGAGTCGCAGTAGTCAGAATGAAAGGGCGAAGAAATATCTCATGGTGAGTTCTGGACCTAGGGCATGTAGAGGTCGATCAAGAGAGAGCAAGGGAAGAGCTCTCCATTTTGCCTCCTTGTGCGATCTTGCCTTCCTCCTGCATGTGTACGAGAGAGGTGAGCGAGAGGGGCTTAGGTTGTGGTTTTTTCATGCAGCGAAACTCGTAAGGGGAGAGAGGCATCAGAGCTTCAATGCCGTGTACAAATTTGGGAAATGGTATTTATTTCTTGCTTAACCCAATGCATTACACATTACTGTATATATAATAGTTTGGCCGACATATCGGCCTACAAAAATAGGAAACTGTAATCCTTTTAAATTAGAAATCTCACCAAAAAGGAAATCATAAAAATAGAAAATATCTAATAAAAGAAAACACAATTAGTGAAATATATTCTGAGGGAAAAAATTAAATTTCTTTTTAATCAAGTATATGGATTGGCACTTTCCTACACAAGGTACATGTTAGATTATTAATCAAACACGATCATTAATGTTTTAGAGATATAGGTACATGTTGGTGCTTCTATATTTATAAAAAATTTGTTATTTTGGTGCTACATGATGCTGTTGGAATATATATTTTTTGAAACACCTATGTTTCACCATTGAATGGTTTAAAATGGATAATTTTTGTTGAGTTTCTCAGATAGTTTGTTAATAAAGAAACTTTTTAATTATATCTCGAGTAGCTTCCTTTTTTACATGACTTATATGAGTGAATCAAATGATTTCGTACTTATATTTTTTTATTTACCTTCATTCCTTGAATCTCATTGTACTGGGATGTGGATATTAATTTCATACCTTTTGATTCCACCTTTTTTAGTTGGAAGGTACTTATTAATTTTTGTTATCAATATTAGGTTTTAGATTTGTGTTACATAAACTTCAGTAAATGAATACAAATTTATTTGGTTTTTTGAGTTGATGCATCTATTTGGGTCACAGAACATGTGGGCCTGGTTGAGGTTTGCCATTGTTTTTTTACGGGTTGCATGAGATTGCCATCGGTTTGGGACTTGTGAATTTGTTGATTTCTTGATATAGTTAATGTCTTAATTCCTTATTAATTAATTGTTTTCTTGCAGATACCATGGTGCGTCAGGCAGCTATGGCTGTGAAATGCGTCCTTTTAGTGTGTTATAAGAATAGTAGAGGCTGTAACTATCGGAAACAGGTAATTTTTGTTATTTTTTGTAAGAAAGCATTTTTATTTTCCGTAGAATTTTTAGTTGTTTTATTATGTTATTGTTCTAATTTATGATAATTTATGCAACTATAGTTCTGTAGATCTTGCAAGCACACATTTTAAAGGCTTAGTTTGTTTTGAGATTAATGGTAGAAGTTTCTGAAACCCACTTTTGGTAGTGAGTTGATGTTTATTTGGCATAAATTGAATGAAACAGTGCCAATATTTGAAACTTGTCCTCATAACGTTTCAATTTTGAGTGTTGAAAGTCATCTTTAGTCTTACATTTTACATTTAATATAAGTTAATTAGATGATGGGTTTAGAATATTACTTTTCTTGCAATTAATAAGTTAGTATAAAATACTGTGAACGAATCTTCAAATAGAACTCGTGCACAAACAAACAAAAGAATCTGAGTTCATAAGGGGTGAGTTTATGCAAACCAAACTTAATTAAATGAAACTCACATAAATGAATTTTATGTCGAGAACCTCGAATAATTTGGAATCATTTGCTTCAAAAAACGGATTTAAATCACATGCAATTAAACAGCATAATTTTGTTGACATGATTTATCATATATAATGAGAGTTTTTGTTAGGTCTAGCTATTAAGTAATTATACTTTTAGTGGCTGCATTATTTTTATAAATTCATGGTAGTGGAGTTCTGGTTGTTGAAGCAGGTAGACCATTGAGGGAGTCATGACCTTTGATAATGGGATAACATTTATTCATAATGATTTGTGTAGGTTTGACACCTAAAATAAAATGGGTAGAAGTTCCTCTAAATTAACATGTGTATATATATATATATTCTGTGAATGTATTTATTACCTCATGCAACACTCAGTTGGAACAAATGAAAAATGAATAATTATAAATCTAATTTCAAATAATTGACATGTCGTGTTGATAATGGTGATGGTCATGTTTGTGCCCCTCATTGACATTCATGTTGTTAGTTTTCATGAGCTTAAATTGCATGCATTAGCATATAATTTGCAATGTTCCATGCTTCATAGTAGTTAGTTACATTCATGTTGTTAGTTTTCATGAGCTTAAATTGCATACATTTGAATATAATTTGCAATGTTTAACTCTTACTTCTTGGTTTTACTACTTTCCTCACTTAAAGTTGCCGTTAAAGCCGAATGTAGACCCTTCCGTTGAGGACCAGAGGTAGATGTTCTTGTTAAATAGATTTTTTGCTACACTTGTTTGTGGTTATTTTCACGTAGAAAATTACTTTTTTAACTAGTTTTTATTGTCTTGCTTCATCTTATATGTCCATGATTTTTTTTTTTTGGGATTTCTAGGAATTAAAATAAATCATTATTATTTGCTTCTTATTCAGAGTTTTCTCAGAAAATAATCATGAATTGTTTGGCTACGGTAATTATACTTTTGGTGTGGTTTATTATGTAGCACTTGCTGATACTTGTTTCATAGGGTCAATTGCTAACCATTGTGGAATATCTAGTGCTGCTGTATCGAGCATTATTACCAACACCAGTTTGGTATCGTTTCTTCCTGAACAAGGAATATGGTAGCCTTTTCTCCTCCCTTACAACAGGGCTGTATCTAACTTTTAAGCTAACATCTGTGGTTGAAAAGGTGCTACCCTTATTTTCTCAGACTATTCTATGTTGAACTTTTAAAACTTTCAAGAACTCCAGCTTTGGTTAATATTTGGTTTTATATACCTGCAACATGGAGATGAATTGAAGTTTATCATGTAGGTTCAATCATTTATGTCAGCAGTGAAGGCATTGTCACGGAAAGAAATGCATTATGGATCTCATGCCACAGTCGATCAGGTAAATGTTTTATACTTGATCCAATAAACTTCTTCTAACCAATATTTATTTTTAACCAATCTGCTTGTGAATTTGCCAAGAACCGTAATGTGGAAAATGACTTGGTTTCCATTTTTCTTTAATGAACTAAGTAGGTTTTCCATTTACATCCTTTTATCTTTGTAGAATTTGAATACTTTCTTCTGGTTCTTTTATCCATAGGACTCATTTTTCGGAAGTTTTTTTTGTGAGCTCATCAGCTGATTTGATTTTGCTCCGTTCATTGTTTTGGATTCAAATTCAGGAATGATGTGTCCCCCACATAGAACCCACATTTTGTTTTGGTTTTGGCGCGCTTCTACATTTAGCATTGTCTTTCTTGTAGGATGGTTAAGGTTATGGTTTTTCAGTGCAACTAAATTGATGCGATGCATGTGGATCACACTAGTAAACTTATATAAACTCTAAATACCGAAAAAAAAGATGCTTTTTTAAAATAAAAAGTACGATATATATATATATATATAGATACCAT